>NC_061066.1:3445882-3734681 GCF_021917145.1 Hypomesus transpacificus
ATCTCTGCAGTAGAAGATGCTCTCTATAAAGGGGTGCAGGAGTGCCTGTCTCCAGATTAGGGTGCTGTCTATGGACAACTAGTCCTCATAAAAGGTTTTTGGTGAAGTCATCTACCCAATCACTGACAAAAAAAAGCTACCAATGGAAAGGGCAAGGTATCCTCGATTCTAAATGGCCCACCCGCCTTTTCTATTCCTTTTTTTTCCGTTAACAAGCCGAAGAAAGCGTCGATCCGAGGGAGGCTCGTAGGTGGCACGCGTTTTTCCCCAGATCGATTCTCCGAGCACAACTTTCCATCATGCAGAGGAGGCCAGGGCCAAAGACGACAGCTAATTAAGATGGCTAATCACTGCATTTCACACAGGCTGCAGGCACTGTCACTCTCCCATCCAGGCACCTGCTGTTTCATATCAGTGGCATCATTAAAAGACACTCCTTTCAGCAGCCTCCTGCTCTCTGGTGCTCCTGGGGAGACTAGATGGGAATGTATCATATTGGGGGGGGGGGGGGGGGGGGGGCGGGCCTGACTAGCCATTGTTGTTTCTCTGACCTGGCTGTAGAGCACATAGGGGGAAATGATGGAAAGAAAGAGAGGGGTGGGGGAGATATGGGCTCTGGAGCTCTTCAGGCCTGGCCTCTAATGAGCGGTTTAGCCATGCTAATGGGACTAGCTTGTTATCTAATGCCCTCTGACAGCTTTACCCTAAAAGGCGACATGCGTGCTAACTATTGCCGGGTGAAGTGATGCGCTCTGTGTGGATCATTCACTCATTTACCAGCCATGGAAAGCCTTAACCAGCTTACACACACATACACACACACACCAAGGTTGGTGGATGGGTACAACATGACGTAGTTCCAATCTACTTTTCTGTGTGGCTTCTCATGTTGAGAATATGTAGTTGCATAAAACCGCAAATTAGCCGTGTACTTCGTACCGCTTTTGGTTTCAAAGACCCTCAGGACCAATTTTTGGGGGGGATAGAGTGCAGAGGAGAAGACACGGTTGATGTACAAGAAAACCGTAGATCTTTACATCTCACCTCATCTTTTGCTTTTTTTTTTTTGTCTAGGAGTGTATGTCCCCCTCCTTCATGTTTTAATTGGCTGCTCTCAGAGTGTTAGGGGACCCGACGGAATAGTCTGCTAATCCCCCTGTGAGAAGCGCACCCGGAACCCATCCTCCAAGGAACCGGCCGACTTTGCCGAACGTCTCTTAGATCACGCTCCATTGTAGTTGTGTGACGGTTATGATGCCATCGCCCTGGCAACCGCTCTGAAATACACTGCAAGAGTGTGAGAGAGAGAGAGAGAGAGAGAGAGAGAGAGAGAGAGAGAGAGAGAGAGAGAGAGAGAGAGAGAGAGAGAGAGAGAGAGAGAGGGAGAGGCGTCGCTGCCTGCCACGCACCCATACTACTGTATGAAGAGAAGAGGAAGTGAGCTCCGCCGGTGCACTCACCTCGCTCCTTTTCAGAATCACTCTCCGTGAGCTATTGGACGCCGTTCTCTGTGTCAAAAGGACTTATCCTGACATTTGGCACTGGGGGGATGGGTTCAAAAAACAGTCACCCACGCCCACCCCCCCCAACCCAACCACCCCAACACACACCCCCTAGAGCCACACACACACTTCTCATGAGACAGCCAGTTGGTGTTGTTCAGGGCCTCAAAGACCACAGTCTTTATACATTGCTAGTAGCACGAATCCCCCTTTCGGCACACTATTTCCCAATATTGGTTGATGTAACTAGGATGGATCGTACTTTTTTAGGGTAAAGTGATATTGATAACAGGGAACTGCCCCATTAGACGCAGGGCTGGACTGCGGCCTTTGCAGTAACCGGGATCATTCATTGGCTCTTTTCTGACCGTTTTTTGAAAAGTGATTTGGTGAGCGGACTGCGGCAGGATAAACACAGTCGAGCTATAAGCCCTGACGAGTGCTTATGAAAGGAAAGTGTTTGGGAATGATTTCCCATCTGGATTCCGCCCAGATAAGCAGTTTTAAATTGCGCCTGGCCTTATACTGTTGACTGCATTATCCAGTCTGTGAGGCCGCTATATTACATCGCTCCCTCATTGTCTGATGTGAGAATGCCATAGCTCCTCCATGGGCATGGTTGGTGAAAAAGAAGAGGAAAAAAAGTATTGCGGCAGGGGGGAGGAAAAAGTATGAAAACTTTACTTAAATCATGCCAAGTAGTACAACATACAAAGTTAGAGAGAGATTAGCTGGAGTCACTTCACATCAGGGCCGATCCACCGGGGAGCTAATAGAGACAGGAGAAACGAAAAGATCTGGAGCTGTCTCGCTTCTCACTCTCATCCATAGGGGGGACGGATTGATATGCTCCAAAAAGGAAGGGGAATCACAAAGGATGAGACTGGGAGATCCAGGCTTCTCAACGTACTGGGCCTGTCATCTTCGGCAGCCATTTTGATATTTTTTCCCAGTCCCGGTTTCCTTTCAGCTCGGCTAAGGGCTGTTTTCAAATGTGCTCGACGGATCAGTCTGGGAGAGAAACGAGGGAATACAGCCGGTTTCCTCAAATCTAAAGCAGCGTTTGTGAAAAAAGGCATGTTAAAGACGATTACACATCCTATGTCCTTATATAGATGTAAAATGTCACATGTCAAAACCTATACGACATCGAGGATGGACTATTTGACAAAGGCTGATGCAAGTACTCATTTACCAATGACGGCCCTGACTGCAACAAGCAACTACATGGTGCAGTATGTTGCAAGGCTGCGGAGCAACATAACACAGGCATACCTGAACATTGCCTAAACAAGATCTGACAGATTCTCTAGCTAGTTAGAGACCACCTAATCCAGAAGAGAGACAAGAGGCCGTCTCCACAACAGCCCCAATATTAGTTATCGGTTTAGAAAGTGCAGGCCTTGGCACATCTGGCGCAAAAACCTGTGTGATAGCTGTATTAAACACAGGGCCGTTGTCTGTAATTATGCCCCCATGCCACTGAGAAAGACGTATGATCATTGTCTTTGAGTTTTGGGTAGCTCTTCAATCTCCATCTTGATGTGAGGGCTTTGGCCACTAAAATGGGAGTCTGCTGCTGACTCAGATGCGGCCTATTGCTTTCCTTTCATTTTTTGAGATTGTTTTTCTTTTCCCTCCACCTCTGTTACATCGGAAATTGATTGGTTTGATCCTCCAGCTTTGCATACTGACGGTCCGGGCAGATGGCTCCCCCCATCCTCTCCTCTCTCCTTTATTGGTCACAACACGTCTGCAAAGAGACAAGATCAGTTTTTCCCCCCTGATGCCCTTCAGTCAAATGCATTCACAACAAACAGCAAATAATCCCTACCTTGATTTTTTCTCTTTTTGTTTGCGGGGGGGGGGGGGGGGGGGGGGGGGGGGGGGGGGGTGGGAGAGAAATCCGAAGACTTCAGAGAAAGGGTCGCTTCTGAATAATTGCCTCAAACAAATGAGCTCTTGAAGGTCCATTAGTCTAGCCTTTTTCCCATCTAATAGTGTTCAGCGATATCAAAGATTGCTCAGAGGGCCTTGTGTGGAACAGATGGGGCCACACTGTCCTAGCAGTAAATGAGAATCCACGAAAACGCAATCTCAAGCCTTTATCATTACCCGGGTTACCTGATAGAGAGGAATCTACATCTGTCACTAGACACCGAAATGACAGAGTGCCACCCCCATTTTGTCACTCTGTGTTGAAGACCATGTTGTAATCGTCACAAGACACAAGACAATATTCATCCACATACAATTCAGACATGCTTCTTTTTCTCCATAAAGTACAGATCTTAAATTCACCCTCTGTGGAATATAATCTTTGCACGGGTCAAAAATCCCTGCCGCTCCGATTCCACGTGTAATAACGTTACGGAACATTCATAAATGTGGATACTGGATACTTACTGTAGTTAAATGAAGTTATGTGGATGATTGAGGCAAGATCCTAATTTGACCGGACCCTGCGAAATGAATTCAGATATTAGAAATCAATTGGAGGAGCTGTTCACTGGCCAGGCGAGCCAGTAAAACATAATTCACATGAGGGAGCTTCACTTTATTACAGTGGGGGGGATTCCTAAGGGTTTTACTCCCCCTTCCTCCAAATCAAAATTTCATTCATTACCCATACTCCTCAGCTGTGCCCCTCAGGTGTGTGAGTTATGTATCGGGGAGGTGCTCCCCAGGGAGTCACTCCCATTTACCGCCTCCCCCCTCTAGTAACCAATCGCTGTCCGGTGCTGATCTAAATATCCTGGGGACCAAATTGCTTCCACTGGGAAGGGCCGCCCCTTTGTCATCCTCATCCCCTCTCCTGCCTCGGAATCTGATGGCAAATTAATCTCTGGCTCAAATATTTCATCAAATACAATGTTGACAGGGAGGCCTAATGCCGTTGGTACATTGAGTGAATGCAGGGGGCTGTTTAGGGTGTGACACGCAGTAAGCAGGGGTGAGAGGGACAGAAAAGGAACCAATCCTTCCCTTGAAAAGACCGGTGTTTCAAAACTGTGGAACAGTACGCTACCATGCACAATGGTGATAAAGGCTTATTCCTTTGTGTGTGTGTGTCCTTGTTCAAATCTATGGTGTGTGTGCGTGTGCGTGTGTTTGTGTGTGTCATGGCAGGGGGTGGGGGTAATGATTTTCAGAATTTCCCAGGGTGTTGTTAGAAAGCCAACAGAAGGCAGCCCTGGCAGAGTCCTCAACTTCGATTATGTATACTCTTTTATTCAATCATCCCATTGCTCTATAGCTGACATTTGGTCAATAGTGCAATCTTCTAGTGATCAGAATACGCCAGACAGCCGGCTGCACAGAATTCCATTAGTTTGGCTTTCGAAGGATGTGCTAAAACAAGATATCAAGTGAAAAAGACTAGAGTAATGATCACATCCTCCTTTTTCTTCTGGCTCCTTTTTTTCCTTTTTTTTTTACTGCGAGGAAAAGAAAAATACTTTTTCAAATTCAGCTAATACAATTTGAAGTCACTTTCAGACAATCTCACTGGAGTGCAACAGATGAAATCACAGAATGGTTACTTTGTCACGTTCCTCACCCGTGAACAGGCAGCTATCTCGCTGTGTCTCATTGCATGTTGATCGGGAGTGTTAAGTGGCTCTTTGGCAGTTATGTGTCTCAGGCTCATATTTAGACTGACGGCGTTCGTTAATGTCATTCCCAATGAATACTTTGGAACAAAGATCATTTCATGATTTGATATTGCTAACTATTAATGTAAAATCCCATTTTCTTTTTGTCATAATGTTCAAACGAACAGTCCAACAGAACAGGTCACTGTGGGTCACACTAGAACCCCGGAGGTCAGAATCCAGTTCACCTTTAGAGAACAGAATCAGGGCAGTGTATTCATTACCAAAAGCGGGCTGTGAGGAAGGACAAGCTTTATTAGGATTCCACATCTCCTATTCTATTCTCGCTCACAGCCTTGAGATCCAAATGAAGCCCCACTAGAAAATGTATTGGAAAAATAAAGGTGAGAGCTTTCTCTCAGTCACGCACCACAGCAGTTAGATGGAGGTCGTGACTCCCAGCTCCAGAGCATGCGGTACGGTACACAGACGTTCACAAACGGCTGTTATTTATGTTGTCCTTAGTCCTGCTGTTGTGTTGATGTTGCCATCTGCCTGCCTGGACCAGTCACCTGAGGTACTGTGACTTCAGAGCTGCTGAAGAATCAGTGCCTTCACAGGATCATGGCTTGTTGGCGATTATTTATTTTTGACTTCTTTAATAGTGAAGTGGCCGCCATCCTCTTGCCTTCTTTGTCTTTACATTGCTTCGACTATAGCTCTGGAGATGGACAACATGTCTCAATGGATTGCCACAATGTGAATATTTAAAGAAAGCAGCATGAATAAATCAATGCCCCTCAGCTGGATGTGTGTACAGAGAACCAGAGCAGTGACAGACAACTGGAGGAGAAGCCAAGATCTTCTAAATCCGATGTACAACTTCTGACTTTGATTTCAACTCCATCCGGTGAAAAACCTAGGCATGGATGTTGTTTGGGCAAAACGGTGCTGTTATTTTCTACCTTTTTCTAGGATTTCTTTTTATTAGGTTAAAGTCTTGGCTGGAATAAGATGTAAACCTGCTTGCATATGCTGAGTCTAGTATTTTTTTGTAATGAAAACAGTAGAAATATTCCTGTTGCAGTTATTGAATTGCCTGGTTGTTAAATGTAGTTGCATGAAAAACCAATGCTGGCGCTTGAATTTTGCCTTTTAAAATGTCTCCAAAATCGGTTCTACTTTACTATTTTTCCACGCCAGCTGTCAGCAGTTCTTGGATGAACGTTAACTACTTTTGGTTGCACTGAGATTTGAACATACTTCCCCCCGCCCCACTCCCACCAACAGTACCCAACAGTTCTGCTCTCTGTGTTGTTCCTCTGTTGAGCTGGCAGTAACCGGGCACACTAGGACTCCCCCTCAGTCATTGTGTCCTCCTCCATCATGGCTACATAATAAGATCCATGAGTACAGAGTAGGGACAGAGAAGGAGTGGTACCATTGTTCCCCATACAGTATCACTCATTTACGTCAGCATCAAAACCAATTGTCTCCATTTTAGTACACAAAACAACAGGAAAGTGGGCCACAGTTACGCAAGGCCTATCAGCCAATCAGCGACGGGGAACAGAAAGTACGGGGAACGAATTAAGTGACAAGCGCTAATGAGCAAACAGTGTGCAGTGACATGTGTGCCACAAGCCTTGCTTTGCCATGGATTCACAATGAGGAAAGCCATCCAGGCTGGGAACTTGCAACAAACGAGAAACCAAAAAATCCATTCATCTGTTCTTCTGGCACCGGTTCTCTAAATCCTCCCAGCGCTGATGCCTTGTGATGGATATCACGTCAAGTGGTCTGATGAGAAGAACATCCACCCTGTATGAAATTTGACTCTCCATCTCCTGAACTTCCCAAATGCCATGTCCTGCCACAACAGATGCAGAGATCCTCCCAAAGACATATCTCCATGTCCATTCCTAAGCATTGTCCGTGTGGGCGGAGCATTGAGGCCTGACACGCCTGAGACAACAGTAATGTCCTATGCCAACAATCCTCAGTATCAATTGAGGCAATCAGAGCTTATTTCACTGGCCAAGGGAAGACACCAGGACCTTATTTCCAGTAGACACAGACGTGGCATTATCATCCATATTAAACAATAACCCAATGGCACTTATTTTCTGGGAACAATATCACCGGTCAATCAATAATGTATCCAAGGTTCAATCTGAAATTGATATTCTGCTAGCAGTTAATATCGTGCCTGGCTGCCTGCTTGGTTACGGCTGTGAAAGCGTGTGTGTGTGTGTGAGTCTATGAAGGAATTACTCGGCTAAATAATCAAATGCTGCAGTGTGAGTGGCTGCTACACAGCAGATATTTATCTCATGGGAAGATGGCTTAATATCGCAGGAAACCTTAATATACAGTAAGAGGAGAGAAAGCAAATACTTGCGGTGAGAAGACCACCACTATCAAGCAGCTAAACGATTTTAGACCACTGCAGGTGAAGCCTTATGCAATTGTAAAAGTTCTGCTTTATTGCCGATTTACATAGAAATTGCCTTATTTTAGACTAAATAAGGACTTCTTTCATTCACTTATTGTATCTCTTTATCCAAGGTCTAGGATAGGATATGGTACTGTGTATAGGATACGGTAGAGCCTACTGACTGAGAATGGTTCCATGCCACCATAACCTCACTGATGAGCAATTTTCAAACCTTAATTGTGGCCTTTTCATGTCATTGTTGATAAATCCCTCAGCTCTCTTGGTTGGATAAACACCTCTTTGAGTTTCTGCTTTTAATTCATACTTGGATATGATTGTCTCACTGGGTCATAGATACACTGGTCTTACAAACACAAACATGAAACAACCATTTCCTCTCTGACCCATGGTAACCTTCCAAGACATTTCCTTTTGCACGCATCTTTGGCACTACGTTCTGTGAGTAAGGCCAAACTCATTTTTCCTTTTCCTTCACCAAGGACCAAAAGGTTGATAATAGGGTTAGGGATATTCTGACCGTGTGCATCATTAACCTGCCTCCGTGGGCAGGATTTGTTATTTTAACACCCCCCCTGTTCTAGCACGAGGCATACAAATGTGTCAATGCATAGAACTGTTTAAAACGTATTTCTCTATTGTAACTTATTTCTCAACTGCTGAATAGGTGAGACTTTGGTGAGAACTGACACTGGACTCTCCCGTTCAGTCATAATGGAATGAATCACATTGCATTCCAGTGACAATAGCTGTTAACGTTATGTGAATGGTTATATGTTATTGAGAAATATCACAATAAAATCACTGTTTTACTGAATTATGTATATCCTAATTGCCAGTCTTCTAATAGCTACCAGTCACATGCCAATGTTGTAAATTGCCTGCATACTCTCATAGCAGGAAATATGCTAGCCTTGTAAACAACGAGCCCAGTGACATGCATGAAATACAGCAGCCTCCACAGGCCTGAGCAAACGCTTATTGATGGAAACATAATGGTGGATTCTGCTCTCCCTCTGCGGCGGAGTGTTAGCACACAAAGACCATAAGAATAATTATTATTTCAGGAGAACAAATATTACCCCTTGGGCTCTAATTATTTTCATGCATTGGCTCCTTCAGCGCCTGACGTGTCTTTTTTCATGATATGAAGAAGAAGAAAAATCCTGTTTTGCTCTTACCCTGCGTGTAAAGACTTTTCAAACTCAATCAGCCATGTTGGGCGTGGTCTAGGGTGAAAGGTCATGAAGCCAGGGAGATGGTGTGATGCGTAAGGGCAAAGGTCAGGGTTTTTCTGACTAAATATCAGCTTTGCTCTTTGTGTATCTCTTATGGTTCTTGTAATCTCTCTCTCGCTGTTTTTTTTGCACATTTTGGGTGGTCCTAGCAGTTTAGACCATCACATCACACAAGTCTAACTAGGGGACATCCACCAAAAATGGCACATGCTGACACAAGTTGGTCAGTTGACACGACATGGCGTCTCGCTGTGTGAGATCATTACCGCGTGCTCGTCAGATGTTGCGTCAAGTCACAAGGATCAAGCTACATCCCATCACCTGCTTCTCAAACTCAATCACTGATTGGCCTGGTTCAGGTGTGGTGACCACATGGGACCCGGGAGACTCCAATCAACTCCTTGAGTTCGTCTGAAACCGCTGTTGTCGAGAAGAGAGTAAAGTTTATCCCAGCTAATTGGCAGCAACATAAAAGCAGGATTGCACTGCGACGGAAGATGTGCCGCTCCCCCTCCATTCTTTTTAGGAATTTGTCTAACTGTTTTCTTTTATACAGCAAAAACAAAGCATTTGCTCATTAATAATGAAAGGCTTCTATGACTTTCCCCTGTTGATTGACGATCACTGAGATGTATGACACCTCTCAACTTGTCATCGAGGAGTTATTTGTACTCTGCTGCGATCCATTCTGTGAGGAGAGACCAGATGTCCCGTCTTAATTAGGCCGGCAGTGATGTTTTTAATGACTTCTAGCCCATTACAGGCAGCGGAAGGAGTTTTTCAGATCTTCCTCCTGTCGTTCCTGTGGGCCCGCTGCTCTTTGTCTCTCCGACTCATGTGCGTTTTGACACACTTAAATCTTCCAAAGAGAGACAGAGCGCGCTCGCGCGTGAGAGAGAGACAGAGACAGATAGAAACAGACAAAGAAGGAGGGAGAAAAAAAGAGAGGGAGTAAGAAAGAAAACGACACGGAGGAGTGACGAAACGTCGTCTAGGAACGAGAGAAACTTTCCCTAATGTCTTCTGTGTTGTTCGTTTGTCGCGTGCAATGCTTGGTTCATTTGTGCGAATGTGAGCACATGAACGGAAATATATTTAATTCATGGTTCTGTATATGAAGTTGGAAAAACTAGGCCATGGTAGTTGGTGCAAGATCTGCTGTGTGTGCTCCTTAAATAATAGTGTAAAAAAAAAAACTCCTTAGAGAGTTCAATATGGTTCTGTCTCTAAGGTTTTGAGCCAGCCCAACACCTTATTTTCTTCTTCTCCCCCCCTCCTCTTCTGCTAGACTTCTCTTCTTCCGTTTGGTTATTCTGAAGTTCTGTTCCTGCCTTTGCCAACTCCCAATATATTGTCAGGGAACGTCTCCTCTCTCATTCATTTTAACTGGATCATGGCTGTGAGAATGCTCACAATGAAATAAGCATTGGAAATGGGAGGCTGGTTTTGGTGCTGCAGATCAAATATGAATCTAGTCTATTTGAAATGGTCTCCGCTCCTCTGATGTGTCAATGAGGTGGATCAGGAGATCAGTGTTCCTGGTGTGTTAAGGTGGGCTGAGGGTGGCCCATCCCGCCAGCCTCCTTACAATCTTAAAGAAGACACGCAAATCACCTCAAGGTAAAGGCAGAAGTACATTTCTGAACAAACGTTATTGCTTGCCGTAATGAGGGTATAAAATGTTATTAATATTTTAGAACAAGCCCTATTTTTCATTTCTGAAACCCACTGTGGGGCTTCTTTTCAAAGGGTTTCAGTCAAAACCCAATGGGAGATTCAATTGACTTTAATCTTGCATTCGTTTGAAAATTTGAGCCCATTAGTTAACTTTGCCTTTTCTGTGCAGTTTTCATTGCATTTCAATGAAGTCGCTTTCCTGTGGTGTTAAAACACTAATACTTGCTTCAAAAAGTAAATGAGAGAGAGAGGGAGAGAGAGGGAATATAAGAACGAGAGGGAAGAGAGGCAAAAGACCGATTGGACAGTCAACATATTTATATAAAAGATCTGTTTTCTTTCTGAAAACTGTATACAGGTCTTGAGGGTGTACAAAATCCAATACAGGACTGACTGTTAGGTATAGTAATCAAATATTTATGTACTTGTGTGAATAATTTGCCGATTGAGACACTGACATTAAGTATTCCAGGCCACCTCCCACGCTCTGACAAGCTATCAATTGCATCCAGATGCCGCGGCTAATTGGTGAAATGCATTGTGGTCACAGGCAGGAGAGGGGTCAGAGGAATGGACGTAATCAAATAAAGGAGGGGCCTGAATAATTCTCTTTGATGTCGGGTGCACCTTGAACGTGGGACTCCCTCTAATTGGCGTGGCTCGGCTCGCTGTCTCCGGCCCGGGCTGTGTGCGAGGCCCCCGTTCCCCTCTGCTCCTCACCTGCTCTCTGGGCACCTCTCAGCTCAACTTCACAGGGCTTCCTGCTTCTCATTGCCACTCATTTAGTTCGGATGGTCGGCGGGAACGCAGCACAGACGTTTCCGGAATAGCTCTTCAAAGTGTTTTCTTAAAACTTTGGGTTCTCGGAAATCCTGAGTGAGCTCGGTGCAGAGAATAACCTTCATGGGCTTCTAATAGGGACTTTTTTTTAAACGGTTTGTGCCCAAACACATGCTAATTCTTTGCCCTCGCCATACCCTGAAACAGCATTTCACAGGTCCCAGCAGCCAGGACATCGGCAGAGGTCAGTGGACGGTTTCAGCTGCGTTCCCTCTGCCTGCCGCCTTTTGAGTAAATAAATGATGTCATTAGGCTTTTCATCACCAGATAAACGGCAGCCTTTTTCACTCAGAATCACTATTAATGAAAAGTAGGTCAAGTGCAGAGCTCCAAAAGTCGTGCCAATAACCCCCTCCAAACACGCGCACACACACACACACACACACACCACCACTCTATGCCCGAAATCTGCCTTGAAGCAAAATCTCTCCACCTATTTTTCACAGTACTTAGTCAGCACTGGCTCTTGCTAAAAGTATGTATACATCAAACGTTGCAATGAAAATGGTTATTGGTCTGAAAAAGCCATTTCAAAAATTCTGATATGTACTTCCTCGATGGAAACCTGCCTGAGAGGATGGTATTGCAAATGTCCAAATTCTGCGAAAACACTCAAGTTGCCTGTGAATTACCCTGGCCTGTGGTCTCTCTCTTTACACTCCTCACTGTGAAACAATGGTGCCATACTCTGGCACCTCACTCCAGGGATCAAACCTTGTTGTTTTTCTCTTTTGTTGTTGTCCAGCCCCCAGCAGCATCATCACATGCTCCGCTAATCCCATTCCAAGTTTGGGGACGTGGCACCCACACAGTCAAATGAGCAAACAAAGAGGCTTAAACTCAGATTAGGAGGGTGTGGGAGTCGTGGCTAGCGATACCCCAGTCAGACAGGGGAGCTAGCATGGCAGCTCCCCCAAGATGTCTGCCGGGGCCCAGCCGCGTGTCCCAGACTGTCTGAGCCCAGTCTGGCTGTGGCTGTGCCCATCTGTCATGACCCCACGTCTGCCACCGGATCCCCTCACAGTGGGGCCTCGCGCTCTCAACCGACGACGCTTCCCTTTGCGGCAGGAAGGGGTGGGTGTGGAGTTGTTGGTTTGGTGGGAGGGGGGGGGGGAACTGACCTCCCTCTTTTTCCTCCTCTCTCCTTCACCCCCCTCTTCTCCACCTCCACCCCCCCCCCCCAACTCAGCCTCTCATCACAGCAACCCCTCCCTTCTTCCCCTTTCTCTGCCCCCGCCCCCATCCCTCCACCCCTACCTCACCAATTCCCAATCAGACCGAGTTCCTGGCAAACGCATGCAATCATTACTGAGTAACCGGTCGGCGCTCACGGTCGCCAGCCGAGGCGCAATCAAGGCCTGTTTTTATTCCTTTCGTTTGCGAAACACTTCTTTTCTTGTTTTGACACAGCGCCATGCCTGTTACCATGCAACATTCATGTGCTTGCTGTTGTGAGCGTCAGTGGCTGTGGCCACATACAACACAGACACTTCGTAGGGAGGCTATGGATCCTACTGACTGAGCTGTGCTTCTGTGTAATGAAAGGTACAGACCAGCCGGCACAACAAAGTGTGCAATATCCAATAGATTAGCAAGCAGGTGGGATTTAATACTCTATTGGTGCCGCTCAAAGCAGGTGTTTGGAGGGGTGTGCATATTTGCAACTGCACATGTGTCCCTTTGTGCGGGTATGTGATGTGTGTCACTACGAGTTTACGTGTGTTTGTGTAAATGTGTGTGTGTGCGTGTGTGGTTGTGTGTGAAAATGTGTGCAAGTGTTTATGTCAGAGTGTGTCTGTGTGTTAAATTGCTCCGTCACCAAACCAGGGGGAGAGCGAAATGAGAGGAAATGGCATAGGGCAAAGTTACCCGGTGGGGTCCATATCGAATCCCGGCCATCTACCCACGATCCCTGCTGCATCCAATTTCAGCACGAACGTTTCCTGTTAAACCCCCATCAAACAGACACACGGCGGCACAAAGGAAACCTCATCTCCACGGGAAACTAATCCGCCGGTGTGCGCTGTAAGCCTGTCAGGTTTTTTTATTGAAAGAAGTCATCACTCATTTCGCCAAAGATTAAAAGTATGGCTAAATTGAGAAAATCCGCTTAGGAATTCTGAATTTAAATAGTGAGTTGGAGGGGCAGCGAGGAGAGATGCCAAGGCTTGTGGGGAGCGCAGACAGGTATGGTAGGTGAGATAAATTGAAAATATACATATTTGTTTCTGTAGTTAGATTTCCTATTCTCATCTAGCTTTTTTTAAGAGGAGGCTGTGTGTGTGTGTAATGTGTGTGTGTGTGGGGGGGGAGGGTGGAGGGGGCGAGAGGGTGATGGCAAGGCTTGAGACACCAGCATGCACAGGCCCTACCAGCCAACAACATACACTGACAGGAAATGAGGGTGCCTCACCTCAAAGCCAGAGCCCTGATTGGAGATTTCAGCGGAAGAGACACGCATGTGAAATGAGTTCCCGTGCCTTTAATTGCATCGCCACTGGCAACAAGGCGTTTCAGCCTGAGAATGCCAATTGCTTACCGCAGAGCTGTGTAAGCTGAGTCAATACACCGCTCTCAGATCAGTGCAACGCCATGACTTCCGACACCTCCAGTCTATTTATCTCAAGCAAGGACACAGCAAGCAAAATAATTGGGACACTTTAAACAAGCAATTACAAGTCATTCTGACTAACAGATGCTCTTAAGGGTTTTTTTTTCTTTTCTTCCAAGCAGGGGAGACATGTTTCTCTAAATCATGATTACCTCCAAACAAAACAACATCTTTAAAGGTGGGCCTGACAGGGACAGATGATCCTTCCAATCCAGCTGTCGCCATACACAATAACATCCTGCGTAAACGTCTGATCAGCAAAGCAAAGCCAAAACAGCGAAAGGGAAAAGAAAAACACCCGTTTCTCAACCCCTTATTTGCCAACAAGAACCCAGCGTTCATCTCGTCGTTCCTTTCCCGAAAGACGTGCTTGCCGGAGCATTTCCACGCCGTGGGTTGATAACTGAGTAATACTATTCTCTGTGAGATCTGGGGCGTCGCTATTGTTATTTCATGCGCCGGCCAGAGAGCACATGTCTTAGGTGATAATTATGTCAGGCGCCCAGACCAAATGATGCATTATTTATCCGGCGGTAACCGGCTGCTCCCTTTTCCCCCTGCCTGCTGCAGCGCGAGACGCAGGCCCCTGGAGTGGTCATTAATCTGATATCTGGCCGGCCAGGGCGCGGCCCCTATGATCCGGACCCAATCTCAGATCCTAATCCAAGGAGGAAGAGGGCTGCGGGCCAGGATTTGGAGGCCTGGCTATCTCCCTCTCTATAATTGATAGGTTTTAGGCGATTATACGCCTCACGTGATTGAGATCTATAACGACATATTGATTTGACTGTACTGGGATTCGACGGGGGTTTCTTCTCTTTCTTATCTTCTTTTTTTCTCTTTTGACACGGGAGACACCAACACCCTCCTCTCCCAATCATCGCCCCATCTCACACCCCCAGAACTGGCTGCTTAGCATTTTGGTCGGGAGCGATCCTGACTTTGTAAATCGCCTAGAAGGACAAGGGACGAAAAACGTCGTTCGGAGAAACGCAGTGGGACGCAAATGTGTGCATTCCGGTAAATGTGCATTGGCTTGGCATCGGGGGTGGAAAGCCTTTGAGATGTCATATTTCAAGCTGTGGACACACACAGCCATGGGGAGATTGTTAATGATGATAACAATGATGACACCCGGTCTGATAACCATGCTCTGTGATGTTATCTCGCTAGTGGAGAGCCTGCGGGGCGTGGTACAGAAAGGACAGCTGACAAGGAGGACATCACGAGAGCCTCTGCAGAAACCCATCCTTGCAGAACACTGTGCAAACAAATATCAATGAACTCAGCGGCACAGAACCGCCACCGACTGTCAGAACCAGATCTCTGCTGGACCATTGATATTGGTCGCTAGGAACCGCTGGTGTCATCAACAATCTACAAAGGGTTTGGGTGGGAGCTCCATGGATGGTATCGACACATAACATCAATAGCCTGTAGAAGGAAGAAAGAGCTGTCGAAGGGTGTGTGAGTCACTGCCATTCCAGACTTGCCGCTCCAAACCTCGGAATATCGGAGGTGATAAAGAGGCTGTTGACGGAATGAGATTACCGTCGAGGATAATGGCAGAGCCGCTGAAGAGAAAAGGTGAGGAACATCTTTCTCCACGGGACCTACTCAGCATGGCGGAGCGCCCACCGTTTGAAACAACAGGCAGGACTACACCAAAGCACTCCTGAGATCCAGTGATGATTACTCTAATCAACAGTTAATAACAAGGATCATAGGAATCCTTCTTCCCCGCCGTCTAAGCAGACACAAAGCCCACAACACACGGAGACTGAGCACAACCAACCCTTCGTGATTCCGCGCCACGTGCAGGCCCTGCTGGTGACTTAGCATGCTAGAATCCATCCCTTTCAGTAATAAAACCAAGCCACAGAAGGGGGGGGGGGAGTAGAGAGAGAGAGAGAGGAGAGAGGAGAGGAGGAATTAAAGAAAAGCAGACAGAAGCACTTCTAGCTCATTCCAGCATTATGGCGCATTTCCATTTTTCGTCTTGGTCTTAATCTCCATTGAGTGACTGTCTCACCCTCCGGCAGTAATTAGGTATGGACTCTGGACAACAACAGACGAGTCGGCCTAGCTCGTCTTCAGAAGCAAATTACCTTTAGCTTATGGTAAGCAATATTCCGTGCCAGGCAACTTTTACTGCTGATTAGCAATTAGCCCAAACTACCGGCAGCCGAAGCGCTAATGTTTAATTTGCTCCTCTAATGATATATGGCGTTCTGGTGCGGGCAGGCGAAGACGGGAGGCGGGTTTGAAACGTATGGATTTCTGCTTAATTCCTTTTCATTTACGACCTGACAGGCCTGCAGGTAGGGAAGGAGAGGAAATTTCTTAGCGATTAGTAATGGCTGCTCCTCAAAGAAGAGGCTGCGAGTGCATGCTAAGAAGGCAAGCACACCGTCTCGTTCCTGGGCCCCTTCCCAGCACATTCACCAGTTCAATTATTCACACTGAAGTTTGAATAATAACTGCATTTTCTCTGAGACAACAGTGTGATTACTGTCTGTGCTGCCTCTCCCACAGATAGGAGGCGACGCCCGTTGTGAGTTTGAGCCAAATGTACCTGGAGAGATGAGATGTTATGAAGCAACCCCCCCCACACACACACACACACACGCACACACGTACACACGCACTGTAAATGGATTGCTCTGTGCTGCCACAAGGATGTGATATTCAAACACGACAGTGAGTCTCGCCTGCTTGATCAGAACATGTGTTCAAAGACAAACAGTCAACCTCTTCATAAGAACCTGTTCTTGATGGATGCTTTTGTTTACAGATGATGAACTGATATGAACTGGTTAATGCTAGAAATACCCTACTACCGCCTTTCTATGCATTAATGTGCCAGAACCATTATTATCAAATACCAAGTATCATCTACTTGTCTGATTGTTTGTGGTATTTGTAGTGTTACACAGTAACCAATCAAAAGTTACAACCAAGCCATTCATACCCTCAACCATTTTAATCCCGTTTGTAAGACGTTTGCTGTGACATGCAAAATATGACACGTTCTGAAATTCAATTCCAGTCTCACGGGGCAGTAAGAAATGAACAATAGGTCACTAAACAGGTTGAGAGGTCATATTCCCATGGTGCCACAGAATTGAGCTACCTGTGGTGATTCTAAGGCACAGCCAGCGCCCGGCTCCTCAGCTGTGGGGTTTTCTAATGCCTGGGTTACTGCCTAGACTCTGGCCTTGTTTGCAAACACAAGCAAGTGGTGTCAGAGGAGCCTCCATTGCGTCCCAGGGGAGTCCCATAATCTAGGGCGGATTCCCGTTTAAACTCAAATGTGCTTGTGGGCTGGACTCGACAAATCAGGTGGACTCGCCAAATCTCTGTGGGGCCGCGTCTGGAACAGGGGCTTGTTAAAAAGTGCAATGGGCACTGTGGGAATAGCCCTTTCTCCCCCGGGGGTTAGGGAGTCCTCCACACTAATGAAGCCGGAGGATGAGGCTCGTTATGTGCTCCTGCCTGTTATTCTCAGCTGCCGCTGTTGCGGTTCAACCCTTAGCTCTCTCTCGTTCTCCCTCCTTTTCTCCCCCCGCCTTCCAGCAGCTCCACTGTACTCCAGAGCCAATTGGTGAACCAATTTTGAGGGACCCTCTTTTTCTGTTTCAGAACCGCAGAAGCTTTATGGAGGCTTCCTCTGATGTTTCTGCGGGGAGTGATTTAGGGAGGGGATCGGGGGCTGCTGAAGTTGAGGAGATGGACAAATGAGCAAAGTCAGAAGCCGCCGGCTGGCATCCCAGGTTCACACACGGCCGCTGTTGTGATGGTGATGATAGCGATGATTAGGCCGTGTCCTGAGAGTCGTTAGGTTCGGCGCGAGGACAATAATTCACAGACTTCACTCGCTCGACGATTCGGAGACGAGTTAGTCTGAGTGAAGAATAAAGAAACCTTGTTTTTGTCGAGAAATCATAAGTGAAGAGTGAAACCGTGCAAAAACCCTCGAGTAAATAGCTTGGGTACATTTCAAACAATGTGTGTGAGGAAAGTTGTTGTCTTCCCTGACCATGTTGCACATGGGTATGTTTTTCAATTTTATTTTTTATTTTTCACTCCAAGAGCCTGCTGAGGAACCGGTGATGTGTGTGTTTGCTGTTTGAAAGTTCAAAAGCTACGTAGGTTTTCCCTTTTCCCCTTTCAAAGTCCACAAACCTAACTTTTTCAAACCTGCGCCTGTCTGTTTGCCCAGGCTCCTGGGAGAGGTAGCAGGAAGAAGGAGCCTCTGGAACAGAGAGAGGCAGAGAGCACGGGAACAGGGAACTCTCTCACTCATCTCCTCACACAAAAACACAAAAGACTGACAGGCTGATGGTTCAAAGCCGACTCTCCTCTCTTTCTCTCCTCTGGTGTGGAATTTCAATGCTGTATTTCGTTTTTCTTTTCTTTTTTTTATGGAGGCTATCCTCTGAATGATTCTCTGTCAGTCCCTCTGAGATATCCCTCTCTGATGAGTGAAGGTAATGTATGGGACATGCACAGATTTGGGCTGTGGTATTATAGGGAAAATACAAGGGCCCCTCATAGATGCGACATGCTGCTGATATCATCTTTGTGCACTTTACAGAGCCGCACCTTGGGTGCAAAAGCGAAGGTATTGTTTGTGAATGGTCTTTGATCCTTCTTGTAAGCCGAATAAATACTTGTCGCAAAGCAGTGCACACAATGCAAGATAGCATGTACTGTAGATAGGAATTACGTTGCCATTCGAAACAATACTGCACTGGAAAAACCCCTATAAATAAACTGCAAACTAAAATCCACACCGTCGCCACAACCCTAACACTCTCTGGAAAAAAAAAGCCCTGCCAAGAAACAAGTCTCTCCACCCCTCATTCTATTTAAGTAGAGAGTGAGCTACCTTGCCAGTCAAGGACAACCTCTACAGGACTGCATCCGGGTGGAGTTAGGGCGCTGGTGACAGGGGCGGCCGAGCAGAAATTACATTGCCTTATAAATGGCACCCTGGTGTATACAAACACAAGCAATGCAGGCCGCGGTGGAAAGGGGGTCACTCTGGAGCTTGTTAATCACAGCGTGACACTAAAATACGTCTCTATTGGGGAAATGAATCGAATCAGTCACCGCTCGCCGTTAGTGGAGGTCATTCGAACGTCTTGTTTGCCGGGGACGTGAACACAGCCCTCCACCATCTACCTGGCGACTTCAGCCTGGCCTAGGAACAAACTTCTCCACGAATGTGTACCCCAAGGAGGCAAGAAACGCAGCCTTCCCCCTCGCCTGTCTCTCGTCTGTTCTCCGAGGTGAAGGGGGGGTGGGGGGGGGGGGGTGGAGGTTAGACCTGTGGGGTTGTTCTGTTATCTGTACCCTTCTACTCTTCCATAGGTGAACCCACAGGGGCCCCCGACCCGTCCCAAGGTCCTCTGCTCTCCGTGGCGCCGAGATAAGGGAAGGTCAGAGCGCTCGAGTCCTCCACCGGCCGGGGGCGCCGCAGAACATGGCCGCTGGAGACACGCGCCGTACATGAGAATGTGCCTCTCGCCTTCACTACGTTTTCTCAAAGGGCTCCGAGCCGTGCGCAGTCGTCTCACCTTGCACTGACGGAGGCGGCAAAACAACAGAGCGCCGTGGTTTTCTCTGATCCCACCCCCCCCCCCACCCACCACTACTGTATACATACACCCCACCACCACCACCCACCCCCCCCCCCCCCCCCCTCCCCCACACGCACACACATACACGGCGCACATACCCACCCCCACTCTGTTATTCCTGATTAGCCGTAAACGAGCAAATATTTTCCCAGTGTTCGCCAGGTTAGATCCCCATTTAATTAAACTGGCTCATTATGTCGCTCTCTGATTAGTGGAGGGGAATCAATTATTCAATTCACAAACACGGGCGCAGGAGCTGGAGGTGCACAACGAGCTGCTCATTTAATTCCAAGGACACTAATTAGCTACAAAGCAAGCAGTAACTTTCCTTCTCTTTTTTCCCCTCCCTCCATCCCTCCTTTCCTCCACCCCCTCCTCCCCTCCCCCCCACCTTTTCTTTTCCAATTACAGCGCACGCAGGACACTCAGAGTTGGAGGGAAAATAGGACAGACTTGGAGGGTGTTGTGTTGAGGGAGGGTGTTTTGGGAACTGGGATGGGAGAGGGGGCGGTGTAGGTCAATCTCTGCCTTATTTAGCCAGATTCTCCTCTAGTTAGCGCGGTCAAGGAGGAGAGGGAGGCTTATTTGCTGATATGTAGATCAGGAAGACTAAGTATCCAGGAAACGACCCCCGGGATTTGTGGAGGTTTCGAACAGAGGCCAGTACTTTTGTTCTCCACAATCAAACAGTGGGCAATTATCCAAATTATTGACAGCAGATTTCTCATTTCAACTGCAAATTAAGGCTATCAATAAAGCTTTCTGATGCAAAAGTGACTAATTAACCAACAGAGTAGAGCTCTGAAGCCTTGATATATATATATATATATATATATATATATATATAAAACAGTCGGCTGCACGTTGTGGAAACACAGGGGAACTAATTAGTTTAATTATCAAAACAGCTAATTAAAATTACACAGTTGCCTAATTAGTTCTGTGCTTCTTGCTGTCTCCTTCTCCCCCTCTTTCTTTTTTCATCCTTGCCCTCTCACTCTTTAATTGACAGGTTGAAGTTAAATATAAAATGGGAGGGAAGAGAAAGCGAAAGAGGGAAATCGTTCTCACACGTGCATGCGTGTGCATGTACAGTAGGGAAGGAAGAGACCCAAACAGCTCATGCTGAATATGGAAGCCAGTCGCTATCTCCTCGTGTGGCACAATGCTCACAGGAAAATAAATGACTTGCGTCCCTTTGGTGAGCAAGTCCAGATCTTCCTCCCATTAATCTGTCCTTGGCATCAGAGAGGGGTAGGGAGGGGGTGGGGGGGGTGGGGAGGGGGGGGGGGGGGTGGTGGGGGCTGTTCATCCTCTCCTTTTCCTGCCTGGCGCCCAAGGAAGAAGAGCGCCAAAGCCTGACAAGCGAGGGGGTCAAAGCCAACAGCATGCATGGGGCCCCCTCCTCTCCATCCTCAGAAAGTCTCTCTTTGAACCATTTACTTTCAAATCAAATGAAATGGCTGCCTCGAAAGGCGAAGATGAATGCGCATCAAACGGACGGCGTGGAAATCAAGGACATCTTGGGGCTGTCACTCACAGAGGCTCCGGGCTAGCGCTAAAGGACAGCGCAGCTAGCGGTTTTACGCTAACACGAGATACAGTACATCATACTTAAGGCCTCTGTTGTTTGGGAACAACGGGTTGATGTGCTTAGGGCTACAGACCGCAACGCAGTCAGACCCATTTGTCACTCGGCAGAATGTTTCACCACAGCAAAACTAAAACCCTCGTTCGAGAATTCATCACAGTCATTACACACCCACTTCAGGCTACGGCATGTCACCGAGTATTAGAATTATAATGAAATACAGCATATTCCTTCAAGAAGAACAATGTTGTTATTCACAACTGTACACACTTTTGATCCTTACGATAATGTTGGTACAAAGCTAATGCTAGGGCTTGTCTAGGCTTTCCAATGCATGACAGAGCACCTGAAAAAAAACGTTGAAAAAACGTCATCTCATGAAATGGCCTCCGGTGGACACCACAGTTCCCAAGACTTGGGTTCTCTACCAGGAGATGGGATCAAAAAGGGACTAATTAAATCTGGATCCAGCATGGTATGTATATGTGTGTCAACAGTCATCTGTTGTGGAGCGTCCAGAGATGCCTCGCGGGTTCTAACGGGGCCCCTCTGTATGCTGTGGAGGTACAGAGGTTGTGGTGTCCGTCTTGATCTGGGCGGAATGGGTCTGCCGTGTTGGGATCCTGACTGTCTTCAGCTCATCACGGCAAACCCCACCGCCTCCCTCATCCCTCTCCGGGTTAACTGACCTGAAGGCTGTTGTATGGATGTTGATCTTGTAGGCATTGGCAAGGAGGTCCTGCACCCCACAAACAAAGCCTGGTCTGGGGGTGTGTGTGTGGGGAGGGGGGGGGGGGCAATGGCGGGTGCTCTCATAGAATCACCTGATTATTTGTACCCCCCGCAGGCTAACGTATCCATAAACAGTCTCCAAGAATGCAAATGGGGCCTGGTCTGAGTGCAGAAAACCCAGCCCCCTTTCGACCAGGGGTATTTTTAGCCACACTAATCAGGGAGCTTATTATTTCTTAGGTTCACAGGAACTTTGAACTCCAGACTCTGCACCACCTAAAAGATTCATGAAGGCGAGGCTATCAAGGGACCTGCTAGCGACTGCAGGGGTCAGAGGTGGACGTTATCCCTACGGCAATTGCAGAAAAACAAATGACATGTGTTAAGGGTATACTGGTTGTGTACTTATATGTTTCATGTGCTGTAGATTTACTGCTAACACAATAGGCTAATGAAATCTCATCCAATAAGGACAATGATTCAAAACCAACTTGAAAATGTGAAATATTCATTTATTCTCTTGGCTGTAAAAGCTGTGGAAAAGAAGGGACTGTTGGAACTCCATCAGCCAATCATCATGTCCACCTCATCCAATGGACAATATTCACCTCCATAGTGTGATCTCATTGGTAATCATCTTCTCAACAACCATTTCCGTTGGTTTTGAAAAGTTGGTTTAGATAAGTGTAATAATTGACAAATTGCTCAAATACAGTTTTTTCAAAAGGCCTTTGGAGGAGGCCTTGTCGTTGTTGTGTGTGTTATTGTGGATGCACTCGTAAATCACTGGACCTTATTAGATTGTGAGGGAATGCGATGGCCCTCCAATGGCAAGCCTTTTGTATATAAAATGCAATCTCGCCCGAACCGGCTGGCGAGGGATGCATGTAGATTGCAGGGTGAATTGCCTGCAAAGCGCTGTCCGATTTGAATTGTCAATGTGGTTCCTCCATTTGACTCATACAGAGACTTCTTTGGCTCAGATGGAGCAAAGACAGATTCCATCAGGTCCTTATCTGTTATAACCTGCATTGCTTGCAATTGGATTCAATAGCTACCAATAATGGTGTTATTTTTTTAAACATTAGGATACCTGGGTTTTCTGCACTGGTCAGCAGTGGGTTATATGAGTGTGAGAATGGCTTATACACCAGACCAGAACACCAACTCCACCCTCTTTTGCCTCTCTGCTGTCCGATGGCATGAATAGTGTATTATTCCCATCATTTTTCTGACTTTCTGGGGAAAAAAGTAATTTTATCTTGTAAAGGCTGTGTTTTCCCTCCCTCCTAACCGCCCTGCCTCCCCCCCACCCCATCCTGTCCCCAGAGCGGTGTATTGTGCCGGGATGAGACAAAAACTCGCCTCACTGCATTGATACATCATCGCAGCCAAGCGCAATCACTGTCTGAGGTCTGTCAGCGGAGACCCATTTGGGCAATGAAGACTCTGACCATGACATTTAAGAAAAATTAATCCCGCTCTAAGCCTTCGAAAATAATTCAATCCTGAACGTGAGGCTATCATCGAACCTCAGAGTGGGGTTTGGGGGGGGCGGTTATTTCTGTAATTCTCTTGTTTTGATCAAAACCTTTTTCCTCAGTATCATTTCACAGAGTAAGACCATTTTGACGGCTTTTGTGACAGTCAACAGTGTACACCTTCGGGTACAGCATACTTCTCTGTCTGCTTTTCTTTAATTCCTCCTCTCTCTCTCTCTCTCTCTCTCTCTCTCTCTCTCTCTCTCTCTCTCTCTCTCTCTCTCTCTCTCTCTCTCTCTCTCTCTCTCTCCCCCCCCCCTCTCTCTCTCTGTCTCTCTCCAGTGCAGGTAATGCAGGATTTATTTGATGGAACTGAGTGAAATGTTGCAAGCTTAAAGTACAGTCCCCACTTAGGGAGCTGCCAGTCATATCACAGACATAGCTGTTGTCTGGTAAAGCAAAGCTGAGGTGCTAGTCCACACAGAGATGTGTGGACTACACGGAGTGTATCAATGTTGATCCGTTGACATGAAGCATGAGTTTTTCATCAACCTGACGAGGAACAAGCATGTTCCATCGACGCAACCCAGCCGGGCCCAAAGCGTCTGGATAATAGCCATGTCTCCTGTGTGAGAGAGTGAAAGGACGAAGGCTCTTTGCCCATTAAGGCAAAGATGGAGCTCTTTCTGTCATTAGCTGGGCTGAGCACTCAGATAAAAGAAGCACTCACCGCCATGACAGTGAGACAAGACCATTTCACTCCAGACAAACACACATCCCAAGGTTGTGCCCGTTGCAGAAAGCGAAAGGGAGTATTCCAACGCTAAACAGACAACCAAAACCAAGGTGAACCGCCCCGAAAAGGGGAAGAATTCCCCCGTCAACATTTCATGTTTGTGACTTTACTTTCCAAATTTCCATTTTCTTATTGGTATCAGTCGGAACAATGCGTGCATCTGTTATTGAATGAGTCGAGTGCAAACTCCCGCTTCACGAGAAAGTCCTTTGAATGCTTTTAAGGCGCTCGCGCGCGCTTCGTCTCCGAGAGGAACAGAACGAGCGGGAGACTCCATCTTATTTACATTTCCATTTTCATACCCCGCACCGTTCCAGGGTTCCACGCGCGGAAAGGAAACAGACAGAGAAAGAAAGAGTTTGTTTCAATGCCAAGGTGCAGCGGCCTCTTTTAAGCCCTAAATGTTCTGACGGAGGAGAAGAGAAGGCGATAATGAGAGCAGAACTCCCTTCCAAGACAGCCGCATTGTTTTAATTGTTCAGGCCCGCGAACGGAGGGAGATGCCGAGTCTGTATTCTGGGAGCCAACGTTAAAAAAAAGAACAAACCTGGCTTTTTCCCTGCAATGTGTTGGAGCAATTATGTACAAACCCCCATAATTATGCATATCTTTTGGAAACGTGTAAAAGCTGTATGGAAATGAGCGCGGGCCGCTTGAACGCCACACATGGAGCCCCCCCATGGCTGTGCATTGTTTGATATTGGAGGCAGTTTTGGAAAAGTAATGGGGAGTTTAAGACAGGGTTTCTCTCCGTGCGGGTGCGAGCGTGTGCATCTGCGTGTGCGCATTTGTGACAGAGAGAGAAAGAGAGACAGAGAGAGAGAGAGACCAGAGAGAGACCAGATAGAGAGACCAGAGAGAGAGACCAGAGAGGCCTGCAAGTTGCTTGCTGTGGGCAGAACAGGCGTGGAATACACACCCCTTGCTCACTCTCCCCTCTGACTGTGTATACAAATCCATCTCTCCTTCATCCCCTCCCTCCTTCCCTTCCCACGTATCCGATCCTCTCTTCCTCTCTCTTTCCTTCCCTCCCTCCATCCTTCTCTCTCTCCGTCCCTCTCTCTCTCTCCCTCCCTCGCTCCCTCTGCATGTGCTAGGTCCCACCCTTAATTAAGTCTGCTGGGGTTTAAAGTGTTGAATCTTGTTTAAAGCCCATCTCAGCACATTTAAAGGACTGGGAAAGTGTGCATGGTAATCAGGACATCCACAGCCGTTTGGGTGGGAGTCTTGGCGAGGAAGAGCCAGATCTCAGACTGATTCCTTCACACGTATATTTTTTAAAAAATATAATCTTGGGGAATGGGGGTGTGTGGGGAGTGGGAGGGGTGTGTGGTGTGATTATTCCCAACTGTCACACAGTATGTTTCTTTTTGTATGTACTCAAGGCCCTCCCTTGCTCACAATTACTACCAGTTAATCTTATCTCAGCAAAATTCAATTACTTTTATCAAGGTTATTTCATACACCACAGATGTAGCAGGAGTCGACCTCATCCCGGAGCGAGAGAAGGCAGCCATTGTGTGTCTCGGCTCTGTTTTTGTACAAATAATTGAGCCTTGCTTCTTCCTGGAGAACGGTCCATCCTGGGAAGCAACAATGCTACATGTAACAGTTCTATGGGAAACCAATAATGGGGACATTACCACGGTTCACCACGAGCCGAGCACCTGTTACTGCACTTCAATTCTGAGCCTGCGCTGACATTTAAAATGTTCATTTTCAACATTGATAACAGGTTACCAGCCGGGCTGCAAGCCAGGAGTCTGATGAAGGCTATTTAAATGCTTGCAAAGTGGCGAGATTAAAATCGAATAAGTGCAGTTTTTTCCCCTCCCTTTTCTGCTTGACTTATCTGGATTCGTTCCCCCAGACCCTTGCAGGAGAGGATTCTGGGTAATTCCCTCCCCTCCACCACCACCACCAAACACACACACACACACAGCCCTACACACCAATTACCCCTGGATGGATTTTTTTGAGTGAAGCAGGATAATTGTGTAATTATCTGGGTGAAATGGGAAGTCTAATGTGTTAAAGTGGGATTTTTTTTAAGCCGCTGTGAGGCTGTGGAGAGTGGAGGCAGCGTGGCAGGATTGTGCCGCTGGTGAGGCTGCTCTATACTAACAAAGTAGATAAATAAATAGATAAGACGGCACACATTTCAGGGAATCAGGCATTGAGGGTTAGGGGGTGGGGAGGATACCCAGAACTGGTAAACCTTACTGTCTTGGACAACAG
The DNA here is from genome assembly GCF_021917145.1 of Hypomesus transpacificus. Classification (NCBI taxonomy): domain Eukaryota; kingdom Metazoa; phylum Chordata; class Actinopteri; order Osmeriformes; family Osmeridae; genus Hypomesus; species Hypomesus transpacificus. The sequence goes on from NC_061066.1 coordinate 3,472,282, forward strand.
GACGCAGAGTCTGGCCAGACCGCCACATGAACTCCCGGAATGCTTTTGGTTGGGCATCATGAAAGCAGTCAGGGAGGAGATGGGCGGAGTTACAGAGTTTCGGACACAGAATTAGCCACTGAAAAAGCCTATCCCCCCCCCCCCACCTCCCCCCACACACACACACGTACACACGCATACATACACATTCAGTAGTCAACTGTGTGTAGGGTGTGACCCGTTGTTCATGCCAAAACACACCACATATAATTGACTTTAATTATTGCAGTTCAAGAAGTGTTCAAACGGATACAGTATTTACAGTATGGAGACACAGTATGTATCTCTGCTGTATAAATAATGTACTGGCACTGCAGGTACTCTTTCTTCAAAGTAATACATTATTACATTGACCCTAATCCGAATCCACTCATAAACCAGGCAATTTCTCCCTGACAGTCTAGAGACCTCAGCTCCAGTGTTGAGCGGGTGGTAAACAGTCACTTGTGAAATGGGAGGGGGTGAAGGGGGGGGGGGGGTTAAAAAGAAAATTCAAGGAAAGGGAACATGAGATATGTTGTCTGCTTTCAGCGGTTGTTAGAAAATAAATTGCTTTTGAAAGTAGAAATGTTTACCTCAATTGAGAGCCGTTTTATGCCCTTGACAGGAAATTATTTCACAGCCTCTCTTGCGGTTGCTCTTTCCAATGGTTGTGTTTTCTTAACCTCACCAAATAACTTGCCCCCACATTCGGTTAGAGCATAAACACTTTTTCTGTGTTTTGAGGCCTTTCACCACGGATACCTCAACTAATTCCTCTCTTCTATGGAGTCGCCTACAGTAAGACACAGAATGTAGAAGAAAACTCTGGCCGGTATGTTTTCTATTTCAAATATCTGACCCTTTGTGTTGGAAATCCGCAGGCTGAGAGAAGATCAAAGGGACAACCAAAATGCTGATAGTCACTTTAACTATGCCAACTGCAAACAACAAATGATGCCTAAGTGTGATTTAGTGTTACAGTAAACATAGTATATTTAAAGTGTGTGTGTGTGTGTGTGTATGTGAGTGTATGTATGTACAGTGCCCTCCAAAAGTATTGGAACAGTGAGGCGAATTCCTTTATTTTTGCTGTAGACTGAAAACATTTGGGCTTGACATCAAATAATGAACGTGAGACCAGAGATCAACGTTTCAGCTTTTATTTCCAGGTATTTACATCAGGATCTGATGCACAACTAAGAAAATATCACATTTTGTTTGAATCCACCCATTTGTCATGTGATCAAAAGTATTGGAACAGATATACTTAAAACATATTTAAGTGAATAAGACTTAATATTTAGTTGCAAATCCTTTGCTTTCAATAACTGCAGCAAGTCTGTGACCCATTGACGTCACCAAACTTTTGCATTCTTCCTTTTTGATGCTTTCCCAGGCTTTCACTGCAGCCTCTTTCAGTTGTTGTTTGTTTTGTGGGGTTCCTCCCTTCAGTCTCCTCTTAAGCAGGTAAAATGCATGCTCTATAGGGTTTAAGTCTGGAGATTGACTTGGCCAGTCTAATACCTTCCATTTCTTGCCCCTGATGAACTCCTTTGTTGTTTTGGCAGTGTATTTTGGGTCGTTATCTTGCTGCATGATGAAGGCTCTGCCAATCAGTTTGGTTGCATCTTTCCTTAAATTGGCAGACAAAATGTTTCTGTAGACTTCCGAGTTCATTTTGCTGCTGTCATCATGTGTTACATCCTCAATGAAGATTAATGAGCCCGTCCCAGAAGAAGCCATGCAAGCCCAAGCCATGACATTACCTCCACCGTGTTTCACAGATGAGCTTGTGTGTTTGGGATCATGAGCAGTTCCTTTCTTTCTCCAAACTTTAGCCTTTCCATCACTTTGGTAAAAGTTAATCTTTGTCTCATCAGTCCATAAAACTTTGTCCCAGAATTTTTGAGGTTCATCTCTGTACTTTTTGGCAAATTCCAGCCTGGCCTTCCTATTCTTCTTGCTAATGAGTGGTTTGCATCTTCTGGTGTAGCCCTTGTACTTTTGTTCATGAAGTCTTCTGCGAACAGTAGATAGTGATACCTTCACTCCTGCCATCTGGAGGTTGTTGCTGATCTCACTAACAGTTGTTTTAGGGTCTTTCTTTACAGCTCTCACAATGTTTCTGTCATCAACTGCTGATGTTTTCCTTGGTCTACCTGTTCGACGTCTGTTACTTAGTACACCAGTAGTTTTCTTCTTCTTCAGGACATTCCAAATGGTTGTACTGGCTATGGCCAATGTTTCTGCAATGGCTCTGATTGATTTTCCATCTTCTCTAAGACTCACAATTGCTTGTTTTTCACCCAAAGACAGCGCTCTGGTTTTCATGTTGTTTTCACCTCTGAATACAGTCTGCATAGACAAAACCTATCTTACCCAATCTGAACCTGAGTGTAGACATTCAGTGGTATTTATTGATTGAATAATGTATGTAATAGGACACACCTGGGCAACAAAACACACCTGTCAGTCACATGTTCCAATACTTTTGCTCACGTGACAAATGGGTGGGTTCAAACAAAAAGGTGATATTTTCTAATTTGTGCATCAGATCCTGATGTAAATACCTGGAAATAAAAGCTGAAACGTTGATCTCTGGTTTCACATTCATCGTTTGATGTCAAGCCCAAATGTTTTCAGTCTACAGCAAAAATAAAGGAATTGGCCTCACTGTTCCAATACTTTTGGAGGGCACTGTATGTTCGTGTGAGTGTATGCAGGCATGTGAGTAGGTTTGTGTGTGTGTTACGCTTATGGTCATTCCTGACATTGACGTGGGCTCTCTGCTCTCTCTGGGACTCCTCTTATCAGAGCAATCCCGGCAGCCTCTGGGCCACAGGGGGGATGTATCTGAAGGGGGGGGGGTCTGCTGGAGAGGCTCTGGGTGACACCAGGATACCTTGTCTGGCTCCAACCCCCCCCCCCCCCCATCACTGATGGACAGCTTCCACAGCCGGGGGTCCAGGGAGGACCCTAGGGGGCAGAGGACAGGAACCCCTCAGATGGGAGGTGTTGGGGGGAGGGGGGTAGTAGTGGGCTATGACGTGGACTACACGTGTGCCTCTGGGTTCCAGAAGGTTCACCAGGATCCAAACCAGTGTACACGGCAAATGCACTGTGTTTCACAGCGGGGGTTGCCCAGGTGGCAAGGGCATACTTTTGCTGTGTTCCACCGTAATGTAATCTCACCAGTTGTATCCTTGCACTCTTTAGAACACCAGGCTGCAGGTTGAGCTGGATAGTAACAATACAATCCTCCTGAAAACTTTGAACAAGTTGCCTCTTTTAATGTTCGCTGCACTCAGGTTGACTGTTGACGCCTCTCCTGCCATGGCCATTTGAGCTGGCGAGCTGTGCGGGGGAGCTCTCCATTCCGAACACACACACACCCACACACACTCTCTAATGTGGACAGTAATGGCCGCTTTCAAACCACAAGGCCCGAGTGGGTCTGACCTCTGCCACCTCTGCTGATGGGTGCTTCAAATCCAAAGAGGAATCGAAAAAAAACATATGTAAATATGAACGGTGAATAGGGTGACAGGGGCGAGTTTGACGCTGAGCTTTTCAAAGCAACGTTAACCGAGGACTTTGCAATGCTATCTAAATAGAAAGGGCCGATTCCCTGTTGTAGACGAGAAGGCTCCTTCAGACGCTCGCTCCACGAACCATTAAAAAGTCGTTCCTCATTAAGGAAAAAGTAAGGAAACAAACTTCACAACTGGAGGCATATTTCATCCTGGTAATTGCAACGACCCAGGAACGATGGCAATGATTATGATTGAATAGTGATGACGACTGCCACGAGAGCTATGGTTGTCTGATCAAGTTAGTTCACCGCGACAGCAACCACAGAAGAATTGACGATCGCTAATTAGCAAATCCATAATGTTTCCCTCCTTTTAAGCATCTCCCTTGGGGCTGCTTTGAATCATTATGCAAATCATGTTGTCAAATGTCAATTAGCGCGAGCAGAAATCTGGTGATTTATTGTTTTGAAGAGTTTTTTTCTTCTTTCTTTCCGCACACTAACTGGAGGGTGGAGGTGGAGAGGTGAGGAACAAAAGTGGGGCACTTTTCTTCCGTTAACTCGGCTCCTCGTCATCACCAACTCCAAATCTGTGACTTTGTGGGTCGTGTTTCTGAGTTTCTAACTCTTCTGATCGGTTTGACTGCACAATGCTAAGTGTTGTTGCTAGCGTTTTTCACCCAAAACACTTGTGAAAACAACAACTGCCGTCTAAAGGATTGCGGATCTTTTGTACTTTTTCCCCCTCTCCTGCTTCTGTAGGCACGACAAGGGCCTCGCAACCAAGCGACTCCCTCACTTCAACACCAAGGGTGAAGTGGCTTTTTTAGAGGCGGTGCAATTACCCAATAAATCAACCAATAAAAGACAACGCAGGTTGTCAATTAGGTTTGGTAATTGAATAATTACTGGACAGAGCGACGAGGCACAGTGATTACAGAAGCGTTTCCCCGAATGTCAAAAAGCAATTGAAATGAATTGCACTGCTCTGAAATAACTCCTGCGATTGGGTGGCAATAATGCTCCGGTCCGTTTAGTGCCCACTCCTCCGTACCCCCCCCCCGCGCCCCCACCCCCCTGTCTCCTCAATAGCTCACCCCTCCCTCCCTAGGGCATTAGTTCCCGGGGTGAGTGCTCCTATGTTTGGGTGGAGTGGATTTTGAGGGTGTCGCTATGATGGCTGTCTTTGCTAATTCATCTCCTAGCATGAGTCACCCTCGCAAATACATGGGCATACACACACACACATAAACACATACACTCAAACTCATAAACACACACACTCACTAATGAATCTGGCCACACATGCATATTAGCTCAGTGCTAATGAACATGAACATAGTTAGGAAGCACTGTCACAGCTGAGGTATTTGAACCTTTTCCCGTCATGTAATACACTGTTGGACTCTTTTACGCTCAAATTAAACACAAGCTTGTCATGTGTTACTGCTAGAACCAGGCTTATGCTTTGAAATTTGAATAATATGCGTGCATACAGTACAGCAAGTGATGAGGCTCTCACACACATTTGACGGGCTGAATTATTAAATGTATTGAGTGTGTTAATTGAGTGTTTATAAGTTTAAGTTTATTTCGAAAAGTGCTAGGCCAGCATTGGAATTTTCCCTTCTCATAACCCAATTAGAGATCACATCAGAGTTGTTAGGTGAATGGTTTATTCATCATCCAGAGGTACATCTAATGGGCCAAACTCATTTAGAGGCTCATTATCAAACTTGGCAACAGATCATATTATCCTGCCGTTTTGATCTTTTTGAAGTGCATAAGTGTAAAGAAAGAGAGCGGGCCTGGGCTCGATGAACACTAACGACGTGCCAGATCTGGGCTTTGATTAAACATTGAAAGATCGCCCCTCACAAAGAACAGTGTCATCTCTCTCGTTTCTCTGCTGCATTCAATGGACTCCCCTGAGTATCCCCCCCCCTCCCTCCCGCCCTTCCCCCCATCCCTCCCTCCCCCTTGCCACAATGGCCCACCCTCTACCTAGGCCAACGCCCTCTACTGGGGGTCGCTCTGTTCCGATTGAACACTCCAACCTTTGATCTCTCTCCAGGGCCTAACTCCTAGGCCGCAAAAAGAAAACTGAAGCAGAAGTCTCTCTTTCTGTCCCCAGTTTGTCTCTCTCCATCCTCCATCCTCGACTCCACGCCGACGTGTCGAAGCATTCATGAGACGAAAGCGACTGATAAGACAACAAGGCCGGGCCTAGATTTTGATTGGCAGGCTCAACCAAATCTGGAGTATCAAGGTCGCTGTTAATAAGATGGTGTTGATTTGTATTTGTCATGGTTCCATTGGGTGTGCAGAGAAAAAGTCCCTGGGTAGAGTGTGCTCCCATTCTGAAAAGAACTATAAAAAAAAAAGGATATGAATAAAACAATGTGTGTTTGGCACAAAGCATATCTTCATGGGTAATTTAGATGGGGGGGTTTTCTCACTGTGCCTTATTTGTTTGATATGCATAATCATGTCACTCTGATTGGCTTACCCTTGAGGAAAAATAAGAAACTTGACAGAAGTCTATGTTTGCATGATCCAAAAGTAGGTTGCCGCCATTACAGAATTTGATGGAGAGGAGATAGACAGAGAAATCAGCTGTTGTATGTGACACCATACATACCTTTGAACAAAAAGCTATATATTGCAGAAAAACATTGAGGAATGGGATTTGGAAACCATTTAGGACAGCAAATTACTAAGATAACTGTTCAACAAGCTTCATTTATTGACAATCCTGTACATGTCTAGTTAACAGTGTACACTAGACTTGGAGAAAAACAGTAAACAGTATAGATTAATTGGCCAATGAACAGATGGACTCTCAGACCCAACCTCCAATAGCCTGTTTACGTGAATCAATCAGCTTTCCCTCCAAAAAGTCAGGTTCAGATCCTTTCTGTCCTGGTGAGCCCTGTCTCCTTGAATATCCGATCAAAGCTTCGGGGAAGATCACTTGCCTTCCAAATTAAACATTATTCACTGAGAACTTATTCAGGACCTTCCAATTAGCAGAAAAGTGGTTCCTCGTGATTGTGTTCCCTCCCCCCCTCCTCCTCCTCCTCCTCCCATTCAAATACTTTGAAAAAAGCCTTAAAGGAGAAAGGGATCCCCTCCCACTCCTTTCCATTTTGATCCGGTGTGTGCCTCTGCTAGTGAGCTCTATCAAGTGGTATAAATCTTTAATTTTAGAGATCAGCATTAATGGCCGAAACAGCCTAAGATCTGGGCTCCGCTCTCCTTTCATCCTCTCCGCTGGCGGAATATTCCGGAGGGGGCCGCGCTCAATCGTTTGCTCCCATAAGTACACAAAATTAGCTGCTTATCTGTTGATCTCCGTACATGATCCTTCAGAAATCCCTTTTCGGCGTGTCCAAGGCCGCCTCCGCCTTCGCCGGGTGGAGTCTGCTCCGGCGTCCCCCTCGGCCCCTCGGAGGGTTAGGGTGGAGGGAGGGGGGGGGGGGGAGAGGAATAGGGGTGGGGGGTGGATATGAGGAGATGGTGCTCTAATTAAATAGCTCTCAAAGACAATAAGGCCAGGGCTTTCTCCTCCTCTTCCTGCTGTCTCTTGTCACTGGCGAGGCTCAGAGCGGACACTAAGCCCCGGCCTTTTACCTCTCTGCTTTGCGGGGAAATTGAATTGTCATGAATCGGTTTTCTCGGCCCGCCGTGTTTCACGTAGCCTCGTTTTGATCAAACTCCTGCCAGCCAACATAAACAGAGGAGGGAGGGAGGGAGGGAGGGAGGGAGGGAGGGAGGGAGGGAGGGAGGGAGGGAGGGAGGGAGGGAGGGAGGGAGGGAGGGAGGGAGGGAGGGAGGGAGGGAGGGAGGGAGGGAGGGAGGGAGGGGGAGAGAGCACAGCAAGGCTGGTTTTGTTTTTGATGTATCCCCTGGTTTGTTAACTCAGCTCTCTCCCAATCAATCAAGGGCTGTCCGCCATTTTGCTGCCTTATTCCGATTTCTTCTCGCCGAATCCGAGCGTCAGTAATTCTCCAGGCTGTTTCCTAATGTTGCAGTTGCCCTGTATTTCTGCACATTAATGAGCACAGGCTTTGGAATTAGGCCGGGCCGCTGTCTGCTAATGGGGCCTGTGAAAGCTGGAGAGTGACTGCAGCTCTCGTTAGCCGTGCCTGCTGCTATTGATTGCACTGGGCCACTGGGGGCTCCCTACCTGCGGTTGACTTTGTACTTCTGCAGGAGTTGTAAGGGTCTGCTGAACAACAGGGACCACGCACATCTCAAACAAGGTCTATGAAAAGCCTATCAATTAGGCTTTGAAGGTCAAGCAAACTCTCTCTCACTCTCTCCCCCTGCCTCTCCCGCCTGTCTCGCCCTCCCCTCTGTCTCTCTCGACCCTCTCTCCCCGGTCTTGAGCCGGCGGTATCTCCCGTGCTCTCTCGCCTGGCTCTCTCCAAAATACATCTGAAGACTCCATTCAATTAAATATCTCTCAGCTCCAGCTGCTCCCTAAGTGAAAGGTCAACTAAGTCCAGGAGGCTAAAAGAGAAAGGCTTGGCTTCTTCACAACCCCTCCCCACAACAAAGGCTCCCTCAAGCAGGCTCTCTCTCCCTCCTAATGATACCCACTGGTCAATCCCTAACTAGCAGTGACAGTTACCCCCAGAAGCACCATTGCGGACCCAAGCCAATCGATCAGGTGAGAGAGGGGGAGAGAACAAGTATACATATAATGATAACCTGCAGACATAATGTCAAGCCCTTGCACCGTCCCAATTGGTTGACATTCAGGTGGATAGTGGGGGAGAGGGAGCTTGCCAGACATCAAAAGGGAGGTGCTGTGGCCAGCTCTCCTGAGTCCACAGAGGTCGGTCGACCCCCTCTCCCATGAACCCTAATTATCCACACTGTGGCCCGGGGACGTCCCGACGGAATGACCACCAGGCCTGACGACACACACTCAATAAGCATCAACAACAAACACCACCTAATTGAGTCAAATTTGGGCCTCATTACTTTAGCCTTAGTGCAGCCGTGCTGAGCCACATTGTGTTCTGATAACAGAAGCCTAGTATATTAGGGTATCAGAGAGTGGGCTGGTTTGTTGAGGCCTGTGCTGCCTTACCCATTTCCTTAATGTGTGCTCTGCTGAAATGATGTGTCCCATGAATGAGGTAATGCCTCATCAAACCAAAGCCCTCATTAAGGAAAATAATATTGATTGGTATTTGCAGCTTATGCTTGTGTGTGTGTGTGTGTGCATGTACACTCTGTGTGTATGTGTGTGTGCATGCTCCATCCTTGAAGCAGAGCCTGTCCCTTCACACTCCGACGTGTTCGTCAAACGACACCAGTGGGATCCAAGGAGCGTGTGGGTTCCTCTTACCGCCCAATGCTTTGGCAATCTATTCCTCCCTTTAATTGCAAGCGGACAAGTGGAACATCTGGCCCGCGCCACTAAGTCCAATACAGAAGCACCATTGATCGGTCTGGCTTCAAACCCGGTGCCACTTGCCGCAATCTCTCACTGAAAGTAAGAAAGGCATTATCAAGCAGTAGATATGATACGTTGACTGGGGCTATCTCTACCCCCCCCCCCCCCCCGAACACTCTAAACCCCCACCCCCCTCCTTCTCAGATTCAATTCAGGGTGTCTCCTTTTGTAGATGACACGCGGACAGACCGCCTGACTCCAGTGCCTGATGAGAGAGTGCTGGGGTGGGCTGTCCCCCTCGCCCCAAAGTCCCGTCAGCAGGAAGGGGGACTGGCAGCCAAGCGTTAGTGATGCCGGGGGCCTGTCTGTCGCTTGTACAGCGATTAGAGCCCTGCAGACTGCAGACGGCGTGCTCAGACAGACGGTGTGAGTGGCAGGATCCTCTAACATCTCTCTCTCACTCTCTCTCTCTGTCTCTCTGTGTGTGTCTCTCTCTCTTTCTTTCTCTCTCTCTCTCTCTCTCTCTCTCTCTCTCTTTCTCTCTTTCTCTCTCTCTATCTCTCTCACGCTCTGTCTCTCTGTGTGTCTCTCTCTCTTTCTCTCTCTCTGTCTCTCTGTGTGTCTCTCTCTTTGTCTCCTTCTCTTCTTTTCTCTCGGTCTCTCTCTCTCTCTCTCTCTCTCTCGCTCTGAAGGAAAAGAGGGCAGACTGAAAGTGATCAGATTACCCATACTGTCAATACTATCTGTGCCCTGGCCCCAGCGTGTTCCAGTTGACGGTGGCTTTGTAACCTTGCAGTACACACTCTGTCCTCCTACACTGGCTCGTCATCTCCTGAAGGGAACTTTTAATGGCTTTTCTATTTCAGTTGGGTTATCATAGCAACCGCAAATGTGTTGTCACTGTGCAAAATCTGCCCTCTAATCACACGGAATATCATGCTGACATTTGCTTTGTGTAGCAAATTGCAATCAATAGTAATTAAAGTCATCAAACGAAAGCATCTTTAATTTGAGATAAGTTGTGTCAAAAATGTGCTTTGATCAATCAGTTTGGTTTTCCATTGATTTTAAGGTCATGCTATCTGGACTGTCATATCAAAGAACAAAACAGAGGTTTGTGGACTGTGATTCCTCATCATAACCCATGTCTCCCATGGCACCCCCCCCCCCCCTCCCTCCTTCCCCGCTCCCTTGTCGATACAGTATGTTCTGGATGTATGGCCAGGGCCCATGATTAGGTATTGACCACTCTCCTTGTGGGAATGCTTTATATGATGGAGGGCCGTGGCCCAATATTCAAATATCCTTGTAGCATCTTGTTTCAGTAAACACTAAATCCATAGCTGGTTTAGATATCTCTAAGCTCTGGAGGAAAAAAAACGGAAGACATCCGAATATGAGTGTCTCCGATAACATAATAATGTTGTGGTAAGCACATTGCTCTGGGCAGAGCTGATGAATGGGTTTCGATCAGCAATGAGCTGTTTTCAGGATTCATCCAGGAGTATTCATTGGTCATTGTCTGCTGGAAATGTTGGCTTGTTCACAAACTCTTCCATTTAAGAATTATTCCTTCCTGTAATCAGTCTGGAATAGAAAATGCACTACGTCAGACCATCACTGGAATTTATGCATGTTTTGACTATATCTTGGCGTAAAACTGAGCATTAAACTTGAGCCCAGTAAGAAACTGTTCCTTTACAAGAGCACTAAACCTGCAGATGGATGATTAAATCCCCCCGCTCTATGTGTGCTTTTCACCCTGGTTCAAACGCCTCCAGAGAGCCTTGAAAATGCACCATATACCCAGGGCCTGCCCTTGCATCCACGTCTCCAGGTGCCTCGCTCAAAGTCCTCCATTTCCTTTGGCTCCTCATTCCTGCCTTGATTCCGAAAGTCCCCACTTGCTCGCTTTGATTGAACTCAATGGGATTACAAGAGAGTTAATCGCTCCTAGGTTTGTCCACTTATTACCATGCAAACCCCCTTGGCTCCCCATTGTTTCCGACGCCATCCATAAAGATTACCTGCTCTCGTCGGCGAATTGCTCTATTGTCTCCTCAGGAGCGTGGGTGCCGAATGAAAGGAGAGTGGCAGACGGCACAATGGAAAGGGGTCGCCGTGGCGAGAGGTGGCGGCGTGTTCATTAGCGAAAGCGCGGGAACGGCCTTTAAAAATAGGAAACGCTGGCAGCTCAGCGATGGAGCTATTAGGCTCCGGTGATTGGGCAGGCTGTTTTATTTACCGGTGGGCACAAGCAGGAAGAGAAAAAGCTGACCGTTAAGTACGCCCTGCTGTGAATTCCAGGTACTCCAAGATGCTAACAAGCAATGCTTTGAAAAGGGCTGTAGAGGCTTCAGCGGGACCTTTGGGGTTGTCTGAGATTGGTGGAAAGCCGGAAACTGTAACGGAGAAAAAGATAAAGGAACCAGGTACCAAGCCATCAAGAGCGTCTGGCCCTCTCCAATCCCCCCAGCACATGAAAAAAACACAACTGTAACCACAAAGAACACAATTTCCATCTAAGAGCACGGCGTGAAGACATGCCAATCGTGTGTCATTTTTCCTCGGTGTCTTCGCATGTTCGAGAGGTTGGGATCGCATCGACAGATGCAGACTCGGAACGCCTTCCACGGCCTTTAATTCATATCCAAGGTTGGATCTCCCACATGTCTGAGTGGTTCCGGAGAGAAGGTCAACATGGCATTGTGTGTAATTAACCCCCAACGTCCCTTCAAAGAGAACTCACAAATAAGGCCTCACCCCAGCAGACTTCTCAAACTACTGCCGGACAGGACGCCGCCTGCCCCCACACACACACACACACACAAACACACAAACACACGCATGTGTGTGCAAATGGGAAAAGGTCAGGCGCACCTTCTCGCAAACCTTCCAAACCTCCTGCCTAGCCAACGGGAGAGTCGTCCGTCGAGGGACTGTCAGAACTATGAGGGTGTCTGCCAAGCAAGAGGGGTGCAACCTTTAGTGTCCTGGCCTTAAGGAGCTCGGTCGGTTTCACCTTAACATTGTCTTAAAGGCCACGCACATTTACGCCTTACGTTACCCTTTAGTGTGCTGTCTCCAGGGTTGGTGGAGGGTTGCTACTCTCTGACCGGCATATCTATGACCAGGTGCGAGCCTCCATAATAGCCAGCAGGAAAGTGTGTGGCAACGAGGGATGCAAACCCTTTCCTTGAACAAATAAACACCCTAAGCTGAATGTGTAGTTTGGTTTGTGAATGCGCTCAAATGTCGATTTTGGCAGGGATGCGTGGAGTCCAATTAGGGAAAAAAGGATTTATATCCATTATTATGTCAAAGCATTTGTGCATCTGTTTGTGTACATAGCATGAACCACGTTGCACTCGAACGTCCATCGCGTTTTCAACCTTGACCTTGTAAGTTGTATGTTCGACCGCGGTAGCATGACTTGCCCCTGATCTAAGACCAGCATTCTCTCCATGACACGTGTCAGTCATTCTCAGTGACCTTCGCCCTCCAGACTGACCAGGGGGGTTTGGAGAAGTGGTGCAGACCGTGTCCACGCTGTGATCCAGTACATGGTCAGAGGAACACAGAGGCCCTCAGCTTATCATCTACCACGGACAGGGAGCCCACGGAGAGAGGCTCTGCCAAGCTCGGGCCATTCATCAACTTCCAACAACTCCCATGGCTGTGGGTTTTGACGAATCAACAGAGAGTTTTTTTTTGTTCTTCTGCTCGTCTCTACTTCTCTCTTCTCTCTCTTCTCTCCTCTCTTTTCGTCTCCTCCCTCCTCTCTTCTCATCACCTCTGCTCTCCAATCTTCTCCTCCTTTTTTCAGATGTGAGACCTGGCCAACTTAGCTCACCTGGGCAGCTGTCAGATGAAAAAGAAAAGACACCAAAAGCCATCAATCCTTCCCCTACCTGTCAGCTGTCAATCATGGCCTTTTAAGCACACCATCATTGTTCTCCCAACCCCACTGGCGATGAATCTCATTAATTATGAAGGGATTGTACCTTTAAGGAATTGGCTGGACAGTCGATTCATTCATTACAGGAACGTCGGCGCGGTCACTGTTATGAGTGTGTCCTGTTCTTCCCCCCATGATTGGTGCTGTCGGATCACCTGACGTGCGTCTGATTCTGGAAGGAAGCCACGCTCAGCATTCAGTCCCATCTGTCGCCAACGGAGTTCACAGTCAGTCTCTGTGTCCCAAACTTCCATCCATGACATTTGCAGTCGGCGGCGAGGTGCAGAAACATCCAGTGGGGAGCATTATAATTAGGGGTGTTGTGCATGATTTAATCGATCGTCAGAGAAAAAAAAACAAGCCAGTCACATCCGCAAGGTATTAATTACTGGCTTTTCCGCCTTAGACTTTTCAGTCGTCATCTCTAGGCTAGCGTGGGACGCGTTTAGACGAGTCGTCTCCCTCAACAATAAAACATGAATGAGCTTGCAGGGTGGCCCCTGCTTCGAACAATGCCCTGAGCTAATGCCATGGGCGAGACGCTCCTTGGTGCGTTTCTGTACAACAGCCCTCCAGCCAAGAGCTGCTGTCTTTTCAAGTGTGTTACACAAAGTGGAAGTGTTGAATACAGAGAGGAAGACGGACTGCACACACATGCACAGAGATCTGGGAATCAAAGGCCTGTCAGCATCAGGGGAAGGGAATACACACACCTTAATCAAGACAAGCCTGTATATTTTATTTATCCGCTATTTATTATTGAGTATATATTACTTTTAAATAATTCAAGGAGTATTGCCTTCCTCTTTCTTCACCATAAGTTAGGTCTCTGTGCACAATACCTAGAGGGTACATTTTGGGGTTATTTTCATTTTTCCCCCCTCTTTCAAAAGTACCACTGCTGGTATTAGATCTCAACTTTCTTTTTGCCACCCCGAGGGGGGCATTGAGTTTCATAATTCAATCATTCTTTAGTTCCTTCAAGGTTAAACAGGACTTTTGCGCTCGTGTGTGGTTTTGTAGCCGCCATGAAATTTGCCGCTAATACGGACAGTTTTTTGGGGGAATGAAGACATTTGTGTCGCACTGTCATGGCGCATGCCCTCCACCAACACCCTCCCCCCCCCCCTATTTCCTCCCCTCACTCCCCTAAGGCTGGCAATCAGTGAACATGTTTGTCTTAAATTGTCCAAATGAACGATGTCATCTCAGTGTCCGTGCTCCATGGTGGTGGTGGGGGGGGGGGGGGTCGCGGTCAATCAGCGGCCCTCAGTTCAACGTGACACCAGGTGGCTGAAGCGGTCCTGGAGAGAGCGGGAGAGAGAACTGAGGGCCAGCCGGTCCGTCTAAGAGAGACGCTTTAATTAAAACTGTGACATTGTATCGTAAAAAAAAAAAAACTGAAAGCTAATCGTGATGGAATAAGTATAATGTAATTATCAGGCAGGTTATAAATAGTTTTAATTTCATGCTTTACGGAAAATGAAATGGAAATGGCGTGGTGGAGGTGGTGGTGGTGGGGGGGGGGGTGTTTACCGAGGTTCCTGCCACCCTCTGCCAGAGCCGAGAGACAGGAGCCAAATCCAATTTCTCCTCCTCTCAGGTCACGCGTCTGTCCGTATAGCCATCCTTCAAAGCTCTCACTATCTGTCCCCTCGTCGTCATCCCCTCTGCAACTTTATCCGATGTGACTTGGAGGGAAACGCGGGGCAATGAGGAAGCCACCTGCCGTGCCCCCCAAAAAACAACAACAAAAAACACTTTGTCACCTTCCTACCTCGACGCATCACGGAGCAGATGCCTGATGAGACATACCGGCACACACGCGCACGTCCACACACACACACACACACAGCGTGTTAATTTGGAGTACATGAACGGGAAAACAAACAAACAAACAAACCCAAAATTCAAAAGTTGAGTTGTGACTCAGAAACAAAGTTCCACACCTATGTAGTTGGGCCTAACCAAATGAGCACCTCAGCTAGGCTAGGCCGTACCGCGGGCGAGGGAGAGAAGGAGGGGAAGAAGGAAGCACAAAGAGCATTGCTGATTGGCCTGTGGAGGGAAGCATGGGGGTGGAATCCATGAAGTAAGAGTTCACAGGTGAGGAGTTGAAAACCAAACCATATGAGAGCGTAACGATCTGAGGGGTCCTTGAAGCACTCCTTGGGGAACCCCAATAAAGAGGGGAGCAGGACAAGGAGGAGGAGGGGCCGCAGGAGGAGGAGGAGGACCACATCATGGAAAAGCATGGTGGTCTGGTTAGGCAGAGAAGAAAAACCAGCTCTCTGTTTAATAATGCAGCAGCTGTGGTGGTTTGATCATTGATTGTTTCGGGGTTTTTTCTTCCCACGAGGAAGCTAACAATGTAACAAACATCACAATAACATTCACTGTATGACTGCGTATTCACCTCAGACTTTTAATGGCTCTACCCGCGCAACATGCAACTTGGCTCCTAGGCTCGTTAGAAGAAATAGTCCAATGAATTTTCAGACCTGAAATTGCTGCAAAGTGCTTCGAAGGAGGACTAATTTGTGACAAATTACGTCCATTTCAATAGTGTGACGAACAGAGTAAAGTGTGAAACAGAAACCCAGCGACAAGGTTCACAACCCTCCATTTAAGGCTGCTTTTAAGGAAGTAATATTTGAAAAGGGAAATGGCGGCAGCGCCGGCCTTAGCATCAATATAAGCGTTTAATAGAATTGATTGCCATAAAACGCAGACAGGGAAGAATGGGGGGTGTGCTTAAGAGAAGATGAACAGCGTGCCAGAGAATAATACCAGTCTCCTGCCACCTCCCACTGCTCCATAAAAGACTCTATGAAAGGTGAGTCTTAATTACACCTGCAATAATGGCCGACACATGCAGATAACTGAATGAGCTCAGGCCACATATTACAGTGAAGGGACAGAATGGGCTTTTGTTGGGTGAAATCATGACAATTAAATGCAAGCATCCATTAAAAACCTTAACCAGCTTATGATGTCCCTGTTGCCATGAGTTTGTGGATGATTAGAGTGGCAAGTCCCTGTTTAGGATTATTTCAGCATCAACTCTTAAGTCTTTTTAAATTTGTCCTTTTTGGGGTTTGGTCTGGCCACGACGGTTGCCTTTATTGTGCCGTCGCATTAATTTCCCCTGCAGTGATATTCTGATAGGAGCAGAACAGATGGAAATACAGGATTGTCCCGGCAAAATTCATCATGAAAAATGCATCCGACACCTGTGTAATTTGCCTAATCATCTTTTCCTAATAAGCTCCCCCCATTAATTATGCACGACTCCACAATGCAATCAAGATAAAAGTAAATCTGATGACTTAATACCCTTCAAAATAATTAGCTCCCCCCCACCTCTCCTGTACCTCCCGTCTACCCCCCTCACTCACCCACCAATCCGCGCCCCAACATCACACACACACACACCACCCCCCCCACCCGACCCCCAAACCCCTCACACCTATCTCCAGGACAGCTTTTTGGGAATTGTCTCTCTTCCCGCGAAACAGGGGATGTGTGGCTGTGCTGCTCCAGGGAAAACCTGACAGGGTCTGGCCTGCCGGATGGCAAAGCACTCAGGAGGGAGACTACTGAAAGGAGAGGGGATGGAGGTGCTGCAATACCGCCATGGGCTGAGGTGAAGAAGTCCATTTGCTCTCCCTCTCTGTCACAGACCACCGGCCTCTCGCTGCAGCTGTCTCCCTCCATTCTGTCGCTCTCTCTCAAGTCATATCACTCACGCGGCCTTGATTTCTATTGATTCTATCTGTTTCTCTATCTGTGAGAGTGAGAGTCACTCTCTCCTGGCTCCCACCCCCTCCCCCCTCTCTCCCCCCTCTCCCCCCCCCCCCCCCCCCCCCCTGTCTGACCCCGTTGTCACCCTGCGTATCCCGGCCGTTAATAGCTGCAGGTGCAGATGAATGCGTGGAGGCCCACGTGTGAGTCTGACAGTGCGACTCGGCAGGCCTAATGAGAGTCAACCTTTGCGAGCTCGCTGTCTTGCGGTGCAACCCACCTGTCATGTCGTTACAGGCTGCATGTGCCTGGAATTAACTTGGCTAAATGAGGTTGCCGAAGGGTGCTCTGCTTCACAGACACTGGTTCTATACTGTAGCAAGGAACCTTGGAAATGGCAAAAACAAGAACACAAAGAAAAACAGCCTTTTAGCATTTAAAAGGCGCTTTCGAACTAATGTTGTTCGCCAGTGTCTTTGTGCACGATGAGGAGAGGAGGCGTGAATTCATCTGGCCCCTGTCCGGTTCTTCAAATCTCATGTGTGGACATTTTACGGAGGACAGCAGGTCACCACCCAGGCGAACACGGCGACTGGATCCCCCAGACAGATGGCTGATCGACTCTTTCCAACTAGCGTGTCCACAACAATGAGTCGATTTTGCTTTTCCCTGGCCCACTAATCCCTGCCGTAATTAAATCTCCGCTACTTTGCGGATTTGCGGCAGAAAAGCCAGGCAATTTCGGATTCCCCGGTGTCCCACCTTTGATCAGCTGCTCTGGTCATGGCGTGCCGAGCCAGCCAATAGGGAGTAATGTTTCTCTCTTAGGTGTTGACTGCAGTGCTCTGCTCTGTGCTAAGCGCACATCAATGGCGATTGCCCGGGCACTGCTTTGTCATGCTACGGTTGCATGTTAAGAGCAGGCCGTCACCGTGCCGTCACCGTGCCGTCACCGTGGGCCCTGTGTTCTCAGTGTTCACCTGGTGAGGCGAGCGGGAGGTACAACTGCTTTGAACTTCTTGTCTTCACCTCGTGTCCTCCTCTGGTTATTACGTTCTACCCCATTCAAGGTGACATGGTCACTACAGCGAGGATCCATTGTAAATCAATAGGGTTCAAGGAAAAGTTTTTTGTCTGGGGACTTTCCTCAAGGGAGGCTCAGGCCCCTGGACTGGCCTTTGTGATTGGTGATTAACCCTAGCAGGCAGGGACAAAGGTAAGTTTATCTGGGTTTGACAGGGGGGGGGGGAACCAGGCATTGTGAGGCCAGGCGAGGACTTCCGACAATGAATCAGGAATCTCTCTGCGGTAGATACAGTGAGATGAGCTAAATGAACGGGCTCTAAAGAAGCTTCCAAATGAAAGGTTTGCATTTTAGATATCAACGTCTCAAATGTCAGAGGGTAGTCAACACCGCCTACTTACACAGACGCTGTTTTCAGGCTAAATACTCAGCTTCAACACCTGCACATCAGCG
The DNA here is from genome assembly GCF_021917145.1 of Hypomesus transpacificus. NCBI lineage: Eukaryota > Metazoa > Chordata > Actinopteri > Osmeriformes > Osmeridae > Hypomesus > Hypomesus transpacificus. The sequence goes on from NC_061066.1 coordinate 3,490,424, forward strand.
ATGATGCACTAGTGCACTAAGTAGCTGTTTATGGGAGCTTTTACTTCATTAATTTAGAAGTGTTAATCAATGCTGTTGCCTTGGTAACACCACAAACAGCAAACAGCGCAGAGTCCCCTGCTAATTGAGCTCCATTGTCTCAAACAGAGAAAGAGAGAGAGAGAGAGAGAGAGAGAGAGAGAGAGAGAGAGAGAGAGAGAGAGAGAGAGAGAGAGAGAGAGAGAGAGAGAGAGAGAGAGAGAGAGAGAGAGAGAGAGAGAGAATGAATATGAGAGAGGCCTCAAGTCTGATGTCTGTACATGGAAACGAACAACTCTAACATTATAGAGCTGTTTGCTGTCAAAGTTAGTTATGGTCTTGTTACTGCCGGCAGCCTTCATTGCCTTGCCTACCAAGGTCAAAAGTTCGCACTTTCTAAACCTTAATTGTGACAAAAGCCATTGTAGGTGATAGTTTGCAGTGCTCTGCAGTCGTTGATTTCTTGCACAGAATGCATTGATATTGCTGTGAGGAAACCTTGACACGTTAACAGATTCAATGCAACACGTAGGTCTACCATAGAGACCACAGCCCTGTATGTATCCTTCAATGTATGTATCCATGCTAAAAACAAACCTTTCTGATGCTTCAAAAGTCATAGCCGTGGCCATAGCTGTAGCTTAAATCCATTCAATGCCGCATTCACAGCTCAGGAATATGAAAAATGCTAACAAGCTTTAGAAAAAAGTTGAAGTTAGGAAGCCAACAAAAAAAAAATCAATAGGAAGTTTTAATGGGTTTTACGTGGGTAATGATAGAAGAGGTTAAGAGGCTAGGGCGTGGGTTAATGGCACTATCAGGACATGGACCAAGTTAAGTGCAAAGGAAAGGTCTACCACCAGAGGTTAATTAACCTTTCTAAACCCCAAGGTGTCTGAACACACATACATATTGAATGGAAGCTGCCACAAAAAGCCTGTAGGTCACAGCTAATACATTCTGCGTGTTACAATTAAAACATCATCAGACCACTCCCGATCTCGATTTAAGAGCCATTTATGAGATGGCAATTCAGAAGGCAATTTATTACAGTCAAAAGCTATCTGAATAGGGGTCGGTTAGGTTACAAGATATGTAATTTCAGTCAATGGAGGAGCAACGGGAAGGAAGGAAAGGCCAGTGATGCAGGCGTTGAGGCGTTTGCTCTCACTCCCCCACCTTTTTCATGGTCATTGGTTGCAACAGTCAAGAAAACAATGGCCGCAAAGGAAATATAATTTTAAGGAGTGACAGCAAAGGTGTTCTGCCATCCAACCATTCAATGGTCTGTGAATTATTCAGTCAAGATTGGTGAGGTTTAGTTCTTGGTTCTTTGCTTCTTGACCAGACTAGAACTAACCTACTAACATTTCTTTTAAAAGAACATACAATTACCTTCAACATATAAAAATGGTTTGAATCCTTCTCCCACATATACGTTGCGTGGATCTTATGTAAGATTTGACCGCTTGTTAGATTTTTCTGCATCTGCAGGAACATGCCTGTGGTAACTTTATCAAACTTCAACTTCCCATCACCCACCACAACATGTTCTGCCATTCCCTCAGCGACTGGTATTCCTGTCAACACCACAATCTTGAAGACATTCCCAAGGGCAAAACACGTTCAAAGGGAATGCACATTGGAAGATTTTTTTTTTAACATCCCGTCCAATGGAAACTTCCCTTTAAGAAGGTGCAATGCTGGTTTTGGGGTGAGGAGAGTGATATTGTGGATGTACAGATCCCACTGCAGGCCTCTCCCCCATACCCGCAACGCATATCCCACAACAATCCCACAATCCCTCTCCCATCTCTTTCCCATGAGCCCGCCAATCTACACCCCGAAACAAAGACAACAAAGGAGTCCTCTCTGGAGGCCGGCCATCCCTGGTTGCTTGTACGCAGAGAGAGAGACACACACTGAAACACACACCCCGACAGACACACCCGCATGCACAAACATAGTGTACACACACTGAAACGCACACGTATCACTCGCTCACTCTCCAAACCCCTGATGTAACGAACCTGCAAGGCTTTCCCCTCAAACCTCAAACCTTGCAGTCTCCTTCTCGGCAGCACTTTTTCTTCTTGTTTTTTGGGGGGCAAAAAAGTTTTTGGAGTACTCCTCGCTCCCCCCCTCAGCCCTCTCCCCCACCACCACATACACTCACACACAAACGTCTGTCTCTCTCTCTCTCGCTCTGCGTAAAACCCAAAGTTTGTGTCTGCTGCACCCAGTCTCTGTATGAGGCCTATTCCCTGGACTCACTCTTTCCAAGTAATTGCCCTGTTTTTCAGCATGCACAGGATCCGGCACCACACCGATGCGGTGCTTTAATTTGCGGGTAAATAGGCTTTCTGCTGAGTTTAAAGGCACCATGCCCGTTGGGGGATTCGGCTTTGGGGAGATTGTGAGGCTGGGAGAAATCATTAGGCATGAGGGGGTTCTTTATTTCTGTCTGTGTGTCGAGGAAGCATCAAGCAGCAAAGGGAAGGCTGTGTCGTTGACAAGCCTCATGATGTAAACAAGCAGTCGACCCTGACCGTGCACGTTTTCCCGGCATTTGAATTTCCTTTTTATTGCCGAGGATGGCAATAATAAATGTAATTCATATGATTAACTCAGTTAAAGGTCACGTTTACTGTTATTTTATGGGAACAAACTGGAACTCTACCAGGAGCTCAAGAGAAATTTCGAGCCGTAATGCATATGTTTGTGTCGAGTATTTCAGGACATGCGCGGCTGAATGCCATTTCACAGCAGGTCTCGGGTTGTATGGGAGGGGAATATGGACGCCAGGCCACCGTCAAAGTGAGTTTCCATCCCGATATGTTTACCAGTCATCCTGATCTCTGTAATCCCTTCATCAGCGAGGGGTCGTCCTCTAAGGCTACCACATGCAGCACAGCTGCGAGGCAATTACACTGCAATGTAATTGCCTTTTAAATGACCAGGTTTCATTTGACAACCCCTACTTGAGAAGTGAGGAAATTCGTCCTCAGATTGGGAGAAGTGCTCTGTTCTTCTCATCTTTGATGGCCCCCACTGGTACCATTAATGTGTCTTGAGCTGCAGCCATGGCACTTAGAAGTATGTAATTATTAGCACATGGTGACAAATGCACTGAAAGCCATTACATTGTTTTTCGACTTCCACCCTTATTTGGGCATAAAAAAAATAATGAGACACTTTGGCCCAAAAACTTGGATGAGACAAATGCTTTTTTTTTAAGAAATGTTCAAGTTCAGATAAGGCAGGTGTTCTTTCATTATGTTTTGAATAACGTGTTGTGTGATGTGAATGATGTCAAAAATACATAAGCCTTGTTAATAAGTCATGAGTCAGGTGGCTGAGCGGGTAGAGCATCGGGCTAGTAATCTGAAGGTTGCCAGTTCGATTCCCGGTCGGTGCACATGATGTTGTGTCCTTGGGCAAGGCACTTCACCCTACTTGCCTCGGGGAGAATGTCCCTGTACTTACTGTAAGTCGCTCTGGATAAGAGCGTCTGCTAAATGACTAAATGTAAATGTAAATGTAATAACCTTTTGAAATGGCTAAATCCACAGTGTCATAAACTCAAACTATTGAGAGATTTTAAAAGCAACCTTCATAATTGACTAAGCAGAGGTGAGGGCCAAACTACTTTACATCTTCACACAAGAAGAGTAAAAAGACCTGACCTTGAACTACACACACTCTCTCTCTCTCTCTCTCTCTCTCTCTCTCTCTCTCTCTCTCTCTCTCTCTCTCTCTCTCTCTCTCTCTCTCTCTCTCTCTCTCTCTCTCTCTCTCTCTCTCTCTCTCTCTCTCTCTCTCTCCCACTCTCTCTCTCCCACTCTCTCTCCCACTCTGAGAGAACTTTCCTTGACCTTTACTCAGAGTAGATTTGATGTAAATCCATGAATTCAGTTTATTCAACTGAATAGCACATCACTCTGAATCACAGTATTTATTTCATAAGCTAATCTATGTCGCTGCCTATTCTGAAACAGTTAAATAGTTAAATATTACCTGTGTATTTTACAGTAATATGAATTAACGTTTATCCGATAAAGAAGGATTAAAATAAAGTGAGAAATGGTCGTATGACCTCAGGCCAACATAGTTTAGTTTTCTAGGGAAGTCATATGTGTTAAACCAGTCTTTAACCAACTCTGTTGAACAGTTCCCCTTTATAAAAATGACCTCTGAGTGTTCAGCTGACAGAGTCAGTCCAACCTTGATTTAGCACCCACTGAGAAAATATATTTTTAGTTACATTTTCCTGTATCTTGCAACACAATACAGTACATGTCTTTGCTAAACAGTAAGCACAGATGACAATTTGGGAACCCTCCAGTAATCACAGCAAGAAAATAAAGGACGATCGCATCCTACTGTGTATTCAGTGGTGTAAGAGGCCTGTTTGGTACGAGAACTATTGGAAGGACAGCAGTTTTCAGCGCAAGGTAATGTAATTGGCTATTGTTGAGTTGGTTCCATTTGAAGCAGGGTGAATCATGGTAATTAAAGGAGACAGATCAGAACTAGCCTGGCACTAATAATGCATTAGTGATATAAGCAACAAGAGCACTCGCAGACTCTCTTTGCATAGAATAAAAAGGGATTTGCTTTGAAATAAAAGACAAAATATCTCTGGAGAATAAACCAATTTCAATGAGATAAAAGGAGAGCTAAAAATATGGTTGCTATGAAAAGGCTTGGCGGGCTTGTTTGTTCACTCTGACTACCACAGTTACAATTGTCTTGCTTTAACTTCGAATGGAGTCCCAGAGGCCCATGAACTGGTTAAATACAAACCTTGACAAACCAAGCATGATTCTAAATGATGCTGCCGCTCTGTAAAATAGCGAAGCAAACAGCATGATGTCACTGGTAAACATGGGACCATGTATCATGTTGGTGTTATGAACTTAGGCAACTAGAGACTAAATCACTTGCAACATCAGGCTCTCCAATCCCTATTCACACAATTCGTGCCTGGAGTAGACGTCCTCCATATCTCTAATTGCATTACAGTATGTTCCAGATTGGTCTAAGAAGACACCATTTAACGAATCCCCAGACCTTGCCCCAGCAGTACAAATTCAATACAAACCCATTTTGTAGTTTGACGGTTGAGCGACAGCTTTCGAGTGAGTTAGTGTCCCCGACCGTCAATGAGGAGCAAACCTCATTGACACGCATAAAAACCTTGCCATCCAGTGCTTTCAGTAATTGCGGCCATGACAGTGTATCATTATCCGTAAAACCATTGGGTTTTTAGCAAACACATCACTGTTTTGATGGTCCTCGATCCTCTGCTCAAGTGTCAATTCCCAATTTTTCACGTGTCTGTTTTGTTTCCATGTGATTATTATTTTTTTCTCCCAAGGCCAAATGGTCATTTCACTTTAATGAGCTCACCATTTTCCCAGAACAGCGAGGACAGAAGAGTGCCAGGTTGTGGAGGCTGATTGAGAGCTTTAATCAAGGCCACCAAAGGTAGACAATAGGCAATTACTGCAAATTGCTTTTGAAAATCCTCTACACAGTCAATCTCCATTTGTATTGTTCCCCCCCCCATCTTTGTTTTGTTTATTTGTTGGTTCAACTTTGTTTTTAGACTTAATTTCCATTATGTGACTTCATCTATCATGTTGTGTCTTTGTGAACTTTTAATTAAAAGTATTTCCACAGTGGAAAAGTTTGAATGTAGAATGTTGCCAAAAAAAGTTCCCAAGAGCAGACCTGACTTTGTAGGAATATTCGCAATTAGGAAGTAAAAGGGTTTGGCCTTCTGTGTTTGTAGAGACCCCACCCAGGACACTGCTGAAACAATTGCTGCAATACCCTGAACACATTACAATTTGCACTAATTAAGACTAACTGATATAATTATGTACTTATAAGCAGCAAGGAATCTCTCTGCACAAGTGTCAACGCTCCACATGCCACAATTACCTTTTGACAAAAATGTTGTCAATTGTAACTCACAATTTCTTTGAAGTGCTGTGATCAAGTTCTTCAAAGCACAAATTAAGCATTTTTGGCCCTCAAACTTTGGGAGATAATGCTATGCCATATCAATAACCACTTTTTAAACAAAATTGTCCTTCACAGTATTGTAAGTGACATTAACCAGCAACAATGGGTAGCTATTTGACAATAAACATTTCCCATATTGCTCAAGACATCTCTGTCCAACCAGATCACACATTTGTTTTGATGTGACTTTTATTTGTTTTTAACAAACTGATTTTGATGTGTCTTTGACTCACAGTCTGGTCTCATATGACATCTTCAAGCTAACGTAGCCGTCTCCACCTCCTCGTTTGAATTATTCATGACATGAAATCCAATACTATTGGATCGTGTGAGAGGGGGGGACTGAAAAGTTGAATTACAAAACATCGCATTCTTTCATCTCATGAAGTTTTTGCAAGGTGCAGGGGTCAATTAAGAGTCCTCTGGCAACAGTGAGTATGAATAATGCACAGAAGGGCTAAAAAACCTTGGGAGAGTTGCTCAACTTGTGTAGATTATTGACGCTTAGGCTGTTTTTTTCTTCTTTCCACAGGTAAAAAAGGACCCTTTGTCAGTAGTGTCTCATGCCGTTCATGTCTCCCTAGCCTGGAGGCATGGTAGGCCTAATTTGCACAGGTCTGTTTTGGGGCCAATTATTATAATACCAAAAGTACTGGAAACACAATAAAATTGAAAACAATAAAGAGTTGGCCAGCCAATATTCTCATCCATTTTAATGAACTACTCATTAAAGATGCATTTTATGTGTTCTGCTATTTGCAGTGCTTTGCTTCACTTTCCTTACCATTCTCTGCATTACTTGAAATTACATGACTGATTTAGCTCGAATAGAGTGCTGAAAATGTATACTGTATCATGCACAGCTTTAATCTTATGATCGTTTTATTTTGTTGGCTAGACCTTATTGTGATGGTTTGTTTGTGTTTGTTGACTGTGTTAAGTTCTAGACGGTCAGAATGGTAAAATGTTTCATGTTCAGTATTGATTACTTTTTGTCTGATTCTCATCCAGTCGAACCCGACAAAGTATATGCATTTGAACACACAATACATAAAGAAGCAGCATAGGCTACTTGGCCCCAATCAATTTCCATCCAAAAGACACAGAATTTGTCTAAGCATTATCAGCTGGAAGATCAGATATGTGATTTGATCAATTCTTTAACCATCCTGGGAGTGATGTAAATAAGGATCACATGCTTCCGGTAATATCATAACACTGACCCATCAGTGAGTCCAACAAGCAAATCAACAACCGCCCCTTAAGCAGCAGCTATGAGGGCATCTGAACTGAGCTCAGACACTCAGGGAACACTAGATGTCAGTGTTCTCGCTATTGTGGGTCTGCAGTCAGAGTGTTCCTGATTAGAGGGTAAGAGTATAGGCTGTTTGTGTCTTTGTGTGTATGTACACAACAGTATGTATAGGAAATCTATCTGTGCTTTCCAGTGCACACTCCTTGTGGGTTTGACGATATGCCAGGGACAATACTGCGTGCGCCGCGGCTGGAACAGCTCCAGTGCCTGATCAGGGGGCATCACTTTCATCTTACTCACTTACATTCATAATTAGCTGAAATTTGCTGAGATGTGTTTTCTTTTCCTAGGATGTATCATCCAGCGTGAATTCCCAGCTTAGACTCATGCAGCGTTAGTTTTTTTGTTGACAATTATGGGCCAATTATATATTCATAACAAGCACAAAAGTTGAGAACCAGTGCCATGAGTAATTTAATTTGGGGAACTCTTTAAACTAATGTCTCGACTCATATCATGCAATATTTAGTCAGACAGCAGTTGGTAGGAAGTAGGGACTGGTGTTTTTGCTCGGTTGGTTTACTTAAGCCTCAGTGCTTCCCAATACCAATTACAAGTAACCTTTAGTGTGTATTTAGTTTCTGCATTACTAGGTTTCCTCAGGGCTACAAAAAGTCAAAAGAGTACGTTTTGTAATTCCCTATGATGATCTATTGTCACATGTCCAAGTTATTCCATGAAGTAGCCACCCGCCCTTTACACCACAGGGCGGCCGCTTCAATCTAACAAGGAAATGTTTGTCCCCATTACCCGGAAGAAGAGAAAGCAACCAAAAAGAGCGCTCGGATTCAATTTGAACAGAAGGCACCTTCGGGTTACACTAACGTTTGTTTAACCAGAGCACCAAGTTCAAAGTAAGTAATGCCAAAATATGTACTTTTAACATAAATATACTAAAAATATGTTGCACTTTCAAAACGGCATGCAAATTTCCATTCTGACTTGTAAAACATCTCTACACTCGACAAGGTTACTTTATCAACCGTGGCAATGTATTGTAATTTGACAACTAACTTTAAATAAATGGTTTAAATGATCGAGTTTGTTTCACCATGTTGTAGTGTTTAGCTTGCTAATTGTAGCCTAGTATTGTTTAGTACAAAGTAGGCCGAGTGTAAGTGTTGGCTACTTGTAAAAGCTGCATGGAACTGTACCCTTTTGTTTCTGCAGTACAGTGCATTGTAGTTGGCTCGATAGCATTGTATGTAGGCCCGCTAATGCAATTTACTGAAAGCTAAAGGATTGTTTTTACTTAGCTATTCTACAGGGCTCTGTCATGAGCTGCATGCTAAGCATGTACCAGAATGGTCATATATCTTAACAAATTCCCCCACTGCACTGCCACAGCGAGCTTAACATCTGTTCACTGACAACAAGATTCACCGCTGTATGTTCAAGCACCTAACCAAATTGAATCGCTCTGCGGGCCACAGACCATGTTTCACTTGCTCATCCGGTGGAAGGTCCAATGTCGGCCTGTTAGCCTCCACACAGTATGGAGGACATTCATATTTCCCCCCACTCTGTGTGCACGAGAAGGGTCCTGTTTGGCATTGATCAGGCCCTCTTGTATACAGTGTTAGCGAGTGGCTGTCGCGGAGCTCCCTGGGGACAGCACAGGGGTTAATTGCTGCTAAAGCTCTGGTCTCTGCCCACTCTGCGTCCCCAGTGCTACATGGGAGATGACACTAATGAGGAGAGCGAGGACACTTCCCAGCCAGGGGACACTGGAGGTGGGAAGAAGGGATGGAGGGTGGGGGGGCAAGAAAGTGGTCTAGAGACCGCAGGGGGGAGAGACGGGGGCGTTGCAGGGAGGGTACTTAGAGGGAAGAAAATAGTAGAGCATAAATATAGTATGATCATAGACAAAGTGAGATTGAGTGAGGGAATCATGATTTGCGTCAGCAGTTGTCAGCTTGGAATAATGGATTATATTAATCCATAAATCCATGAATAATGGATTATACTGCAGTCCTTTTAAAAAATATGTAAAACTTGATGAGCTTCAATATTGTTTTTAAACTTGTTGGGGCTTTTTTTAAATGCAGAACTATGCATCAAAAAACACTCCAAAGAACTTCTAATATATGGACTACAGGGCTAAATATGTAAAAATCTTGAAGCAGACCCTCTTGGGCCTTGTCATATAAATATATTTGAACGCTACTTTGCTTCAATTTATTTTATTGTGCTCTGGAAAAATTGGAAGTTAGGTCGTGCTTGGTGGGCTACATGTAAGGTCATGTTTGGTTTGCCTCCACAGTTTCTCCCGACCGGGCACATCTCCACCCACGAGGATGAGCTTCTCCCCCAGCCCAGCCGGCCTGGCGGGCCCTGCAGCCGGCCGCAGCATCCAGGAACAGAGGGAGCGCTGGGGAAGGAAACGGAGCCGCACCGGCCGTGAGCTGGTCCAGACCGAACAACGCTACTGTGAACAGCTGGAGCTGGTCAACACGGTCCGTCTGCCTAAGTTCTCCCTGCTGCCTCGTGCCGTCTGTACTGTTGGTTCCTGGAAGTGCATATTACTTGTGAAATACCGGGTGTTACGACTTTGTAATGTGATTTTAAATGCACCAGGTCTTGTATGGTTGGAGCCAGCTACGTAGATGATACATAGTGATAGATTTAAAATTTATTGTACAATTGGCACTAAAAACTATTGGCTAAAACTCCAAATATTACATAACTAACACATTGTAAAAATGCCTCCTCTTAGCCTTTTTGCTATTCAAGTGCTTGATTATCCAAACATGTTCAATCTATTCATGCTATAGTATGATTATGCTGCCTCATGTTTGGACCCCCTGGTATTGTTGGATGAATCCACTCCCTCCATTCTGGGTGTAAAAGAGACGTCAGTGGGTGTGAGCACCTCCTTCTTCACTGATGTTTCCCGTCTCACAAATCTCCAATAGGAGAAGACGGCTGCAGCTAAACGGAGAGTTTTCAAACACACAATTGGCAGAACAGTCGTCCATTTTGTCACCACTTGCTCTCGCTTCCCTTTCAGTACTTTGTGGAGATTCTGAAGGCCAAAGGCACCCTGAGGCAGCATATTAGAGAAAGCATCTTCAGTTCAATTAAATCCATTCATTCAGTAAACCAGTAAGTATCTTCTGAATAATTAACAGAATATTCATGCTGTGGAGAGTGTGGGAAGATATGACACAGAAGAGGGGGGGGGGGGCAGGGGAGAAACCTAATTGGTCTCTTGCATGAGGATGAAGTCAAGATAAACTCAGTCTTAGCCTGGTGTACTGCATTTTCTCTTTACCATTTGTAAGAATCGATGAGAGGCGTCTCCAGCCCTGACACTGCTCTCCCATGTGACTAGTTATTTCATATCACCTGTAGTTACCGTGAGTAGAGTCGTTCATCTTGCACTTGATTTAGCTAAATGAACAGGAACCATTTGCATCTCAGCAGGGAAACTGTATTAGCACACCAAGTAAACGCAGATAAGTTGGAATGGGTCTAATCCATATTTAATGGACCAAATCTATCACTCTGACTTGGCGCTCTGGACAGACTGTGGTTTTGGCAGACTGCTTGGCACAGGCCCTGTTTGGTGGGTTTGGAATTTACACTATTAATTCATGAGACCTGCCCAGTAGCGGTCCATTCAACTGGCCCTGTAGGTACCACAGATCAACATTTTAAGAAAGTTCCAAACTCGGCCAGTGCCAAGCAAGTAGTCTGAATCAATCATTGGATCAAGAAGACGCAGGCCGATTAAAAGCATAGCACACTTTTGAAAAGTTAGTTCTCTACTACAGGGGGCCTGTTGATTCACTTGCATGCTGGCCTAGTGAATATATATGACACATACACGTACACACACAAATAATACATGTTGCCCAAAAATCAGCACTGTGAACTTAAGTTGGAACCCATTGGCCATGTTATAGATCGAGACTGTTGGTTTTAACACAAGACAACATGATGTTAAACGGTCAGACAAATTAGATGCATCTTTTAATTAGAAATTGTGCTTTTACAATCCAAGCCCTCCACAGCTCCCCGAGGGTCTTCTTCACTCCAGCAATACAGACGTTCTTTTGGAGTCTGTCGAGAGGAAGATTGAGGAAGGCATTGCCAAGTGGGATGTATCAGATAAATAGTTACTCAGTTACCATACATCTTCATTATATCGCCTTTATTGGATCAATGGTTGAGGCATCGTGGCAAATGCCGCAGTTAGACCCATGGAGATACATTTGCGGTGCACCAATGTAGAGGCATGACTGATGGCCTTCTCCTTTTTCCAATAAGCCTGTCTATCATTTGGAATGATATGCATGGTAAAGATGATGCTTTGCAATTGATGTGTGCTCAGGTGGTGGGGTAATGTTGGTAGCTGTTCACAACAGTTTCAATTAGAAGGGTTCAGAGCCGAAAACGGACATAGTTGCCCTTTGTCATTGTAACAGAATACAAATTTTGTGCGATATTAACAGTCTAGGTGGGATCGGGTAGACTTGTTGTGTTGGGGTTGCAGAGTCCATTCACTGTTGTCTGTTTGCGACAATAGGACACCTTGATGTTCCGTCTGTAGTCCTCTGTTCCTGCACTGGTTGGGAATGGAGGCTCTTGCCCCGATGCTCAGAACGAACAACAGCATTCAGGGAGACACTTGTCAGCTCTGCACAGGCTAATGGCCCTCTGATTGAAAAACACAAATGTACGTTGCAAACTTTGTTTGTGTGCTTGTACTGGTGCGTGGACGATCCTTTTCGTGTTCTATTGACTTTCTGCGGTGTTGATTCACTGCACCCCACAACATGGATGAATTAATTCCCGTTTTATTAAACATTTGCCAGGTAAACTAATAGGAAAGAGGCGAATATATTGATACGCCTGCGTCATTCATCATAGTTGAGGCTGTTTTTGCGACCAGACTGTTGGTGGGCACAACCCAATTACTGCAGACTGCACCATAACACACTGTGATAATTTGAAAGAGCTGTCACTTTATTAAGTTAGTAACACGGAAATCAAAATCGTATTCTAAAGATGAATATTCCAAAGAGCGCATCTGGGGACTTCCTTAATGAGAATAAATGTGATTTTAAAACGGATCAAATAACCTCCCACATGACAGGAGCAGAAAGTGGGGTGGGGGAAAAAAAGAAACCGAAGTTGTGCGCCCTTATTCGATTTTTCTGCTTTGTTTTATCCGCCTTTGTTTGTGTGTTTACATGTGTGCTTAAGAGAAGGAGAGCTTGCTTGTTTGTTGGTTTGTGCACATTTACTAACCCGTGACAATAATTAGTATTCCTCTATCCCAGCCTTGCACAAATGAAGCCATGTAAGCCTGGATTGTTTGGCCGAGGCTGTGCCCACCCCAGATGTCGCGACTGCTAAGAATTAATGTGGATTAGCATGATGCAGAGAGAATGCTAATGTTATTGTCCGAAACCTCCTGACGGCCAGACAATTTAATTGCCCTGAAAAAAAAGAAAGAAAAACTATAACAAATTTTATTTGTAATTTCATATTTATCATAATAGCCTCTGGCTGTGTGGGGGGGGGGAGGGAGGGAAACGGAAACACTGCTTTTCCCGCCCTTTGCCCTCGTTACAACTCTCTTGGCTGCTCCGGCATCTCCTGATTATGAACAGAGGCTACCTTGGTGCGCAACTTCATTAAAATCTATTTAAATCAACTTCAACTGCAAAGTGCTCGTTCTTCCAGCATGCAAGACCGTAAAGTCTCTGGAAACATCATTAGAGAGTAGGATCCAGTAAGTCTGTATATTTGTGTGTATGTGCGTGTGTGTGGTATTTACTCTAAGTTTGGATAACAAGCTCCTTCAGAAGTGTCAACACCCCCAACCAATTGCGTCCGTGTTCCAGTGATGTGGCTGACAGGCTGAGCGACGTGCTTTCCCCGTGCCTTGATGGAGTTGTTTTGTTCCTAGCTTGGGTGGAGGCATGTTCACACTACAAAGAGCCACCTTGTGCCCTCAGGGTAGACCCCATCACCTGAGTCCTGGTAAATATGTCACCCACAGAGAGAGGCCCTCCAACAGTGGCAATACGTTCAATCTCCACTCCTAAAGCACCCTTTAAGTAGCAAACCGTCGTCTAAACTTAACTCCACCTCTATCTTTTTTTCTCTCCCTCTTAAACGTGTTCCTTTGCCTCGATGAATACTTTAGATCTTTGTGTGTCGTTTTTATTGCAGCTGTTGTATCTGCTGATTCAGAGCTTTGGCGCCGTCCTCCTCGGCGGTTACTGTGCCCAAACCTCCCAAGTCCAATGTTGGACGACTCGAGGCTAAACGCTCACTGGGGGGCTTTTGAAATGAAAGCATAAAGAGCCTGTGATGCGAAAGAAATCGGCAGCCGTGATTGAAGTGCTTACTTCCGCCATATTTGAAATTCGTTGTTGAAAAGACTGTCAACCGCCAACCCAACGGGCCGACACGGACCCACCCAGCGGAGCTCCTACCGCGGCGGTTGTTTGCTGTTTCTTCGAGCCAATTGTTAAGTCTGTTTATGGCTTGTTTTTCCATCTCCCTGCAGGACTTTGCTGGTGCACTTGGAGAACGGTTATTTTGGCCGAGGCTTTGAGCAGTTCTGCCCTCAGCTGCATTACTACAACACCTACGTGGATAACATCCACAATGCCCGGAAGGTTCTAGGGGTAAGTTAACCCCAAAATAAAAACCTGCAGATAGGAGTGTGAGTTGTGTAGAGTACCAATGTGTGCGCTGCTGACCCATGCCGCAACATCTCAGGGACTGGCCTCGTCAAACGACACAGCCCCCGTTCAAATCAGTCGCAAACGTTTGTCGCGTACACATTTCGATGGATTTCCCAGACACTCGCTAACCTGCGCCTTCATGTTGGGTTGTCTAATCGTCCAGCTGGAGTCTAACACGAGCCCGTCTTGCGCAAGCCTAAATTTAGCATTCCTGTCAGTTCACCAAACTGTCACCTCAGTGATTGGTGGGTGTCACCCGCGTCTCAGCCAAAGCCCAGTGGTCCCATTAAGTACAGCACTCTTGATCTCATTAGGACAGTCTTCAGTTGTGCCGCCTACATCATTTGGCCCTGAAGACTCCAACGGGGAGTTTGCAGCTAATTAGCACCTCAGCTCACGAGGCACCTGTACCTCGCCACCCGCATGGACGGCTGGCTGCCTCGCTGAGGCATTATGCTGAATCTACCGGTGTTATTGATGAAGTGGGGGTTGGTGTGTGTGTGTGTGTGTAATGAAATCCTGAGCAATAGACATGCATTCCGAAATGCATCAATTGCATTTGGTAGGGATGCAGGGAGATGGGAAGACCGATTAGGACAGACAGGGGGAGAGGTTTAGGCATCCACCACCGCGCCCTCCCCTCGTTCTCTCCAGCGTTGGTGTCGTCCGGGGTGACGGCGGAGCTCGCTAACATCTGCTCTTACTTACCCACGCACAGAAGCTCCCCCCGAGCTGCAGTGATATGATTGTTTTAATTAAGAGGAAGTATGTGTCGGCTGCAGATTGACCGATTCCATTGATTAGCGACTGAGCCGCGCCAGTTAGCATTGATTCCCCTGCCGGGTCTACATGGCAGTAATTGCCAGAACACGGGGCCGCATGTTAGCCACGGCCACTTGAGTCAACGAGGGCCAGGGAGGCCCCCACCGCCACCCCCGGCCCCCTCGTAAGTAAGCGGTGACACTGGCCCGTTTTTCACGGAATGACTTCTCCCAGTCACCCTGGGGAGTGTCATCTTTGTCCAGGATGTTGTGACATGTTCTCACACAGTGTTTTGTCCACTTTTTGGCCAGGATGTGAGATACCTCCTTGGGCAGGCCGGTCAGTTCAGCTGATGTCATTTTTCCGTGACAGGCAGTGATAGGGGGGGGGCCCATAGTGAGTCCATGATGAGACATTATTACACACCGAGTAGATTTAGTGTCATGTCGTCCATGATGGCTGTCAACCCCAACAGGCTCCGGATTCTAAACATATTCTCACATCCGTTTCTCATTACACCTCCTCTGCCACTTAATAGCAGATTCCTCTCACACTGTGCTCATCATTCCAGTGATTTAGTGGCTGTCTGCTGCACTGTGTCCAACTGCTCCTGCCAGAGGCGTAATGGCCAGCTAAACAGCTGCGCCTGGTGTGTGAATATCTCTGTCATGCATGCACGTACACACACACACACACACAAAGACAAGCACACACTCACTCAGTCACTTTTCAGCACCGCAGCTAGCACTCTCACTCTTTTTTTATTTTTTTTGGTCTCGCGCGCACACACCATTAAGACCAGGAAACATCGATGTGTATGCGCAGGGGGTGGCGGGAGGGTGGGTTTGGGGGGGCTGATGTTGTCATGGGTCGGTGTGACATGTTGGCAATCGGTTCCAGGGTCTGAAAGCTAATGCCATTAGCAGAGAGATGGAGAAAACGCACGGTCACACCCACACACACCCTACGACCTTAATCCTCCTCAGAGAGACGTGTGTTTTCTCACTGCAGTGTTGTGTTTCTGTCTGTCGCCTCCTCCAGGCGCATTTAAAGAAGAACAAGGCCTTCCGGCGTTTCAAGAAGCTCCAGGAGGCCAGGCCTGAGTTACACAACTGCACCCTGGAGGACCTGCTCCCTCTGCCCATCCAGCGCATCCAACAGTAAGCCTCTGTTTCCGGAAGAAACCCACATCCTCTTGTTTGTGGCAGACATTGAATCGTGGTGTGAATGACTGTCAAGTTAATCCGTGAACTTATCACGGTTGACTACTCACTGTTACAAAACGATCTGGTGTTTTTGGTGGGTGGTTCTGTGACGTAGGAGAGAACCCTTGTTGTTGAGATGGGTCACTAGAATTCGTCATGCTTCAGTTCTTCTCGTTGTTTGGTTGTTTTTCGCCGTGGCAGACATAATTTATTACTGGATGTAGTGAGTCTGTAAACACTCAAGACTGTCCAAGAACTGTCAAAATCCTGTTTGTTTCACGCCCTCTTTTTGCAGGCTGTAATTTCATGCGGTTTTGATCTCCACCGTTAATTAGTCTAACACAGGGAGAAATGGACCGCAACATGCGAACCAAAGCGCTGGATACTGTGACACTGCTTTATCCAGACAGTCGTCTGTGTGTATATTAATTAGGACCTCCTCTGTCTCTCAACTCCTTCCGAGACGTTGCTCGGAACGCAATCTCGTGCCAATCCGTCACGCACAAGCAAGATACCGCTGCTTCTGGGCCTCGCGTAGCATCTGTCAAGCTGACGATATCTAACTTGCCGAAGTGTGTACTCCTGTAGAGTTCATTAATAGCCATTGTCATCTCCCGGCCTTGCTCTCATGTTGTACCGCATTTATATTCAATTTCGACAAGACGGGTGTAGATTGTATGCTCTCCCCAGACCCCTCCTTCCTGATTTGCCCACTCACCCCCCCCCTCCCCCACCCCCCCCCCTCCATCTCCATTGATCCTTCCTCTCAGTAAAACTCTGGAGACTCCAGGGACGCGCCTAATTGTATGATGATCTTAAGTGGCGCTGCCCGAGCGTCCCAGATAATCACGGCGCGCGGACGGCGCCTCACCTTGCTCCGGCTCCACGCCGGGGGGAATAGCAGGAAATTGTTGTCACTTATCGCCATTCAAGGATGATGGATGGCGACCGGGAGGGCTGGAGTACGAATACTTATGGCGCGGAGGAGGAGGAGAAATAAAATCACTGCCTTTTATTAAGTGGCATTCACTGGAGCTGGCTGGCTGAATCACTCCTGTCCTCCTCCTCCCCCCCCCCCCCCGAAGTTCAGTGCCGTGACAGTGACGAGGTCGTCGAGCTGATTGTCGCGGCAAATAGCACTCCTCTCTGCCTCGATAATAGAGATGTAGCTCTTGCCGAAAGAGGGGCGGCCAATGGAGACCTTGGGTTGCAGCTGCTCCGAGCCGAGCGCCATTTTGCGTTGCGTGGGGGTTGTTTGTGCAGTTGGCTCATTGTGAGCCTTTACTGTTGGGGCAACGCACGAGAGGTTGCGGGGGTCATTGCCACAACGTCTTTACAGTAAAACGAGAGACATTATGGAGCAATGAGCAGCCTTGCTTTTGTGCAGCATTTGTAAGAGCCAAGTCTGAAAGGGATTTTTGCTTTTTGTGTTGCAATGTCAAGACCTGAAATGCCTTCATCAACGCCAAGTACCATCGCCATTGGTGCCTTTTACGGAATAATGCCAATGAAAGACTGTCTCCTGAAAGAGAGTATCTCCTCTCTTGGTTTACTGGTTAAATTGATTTGGTAATTGAATCAATGTATGTAACTCTTGGCTGTCGTCATTTTCGCTCTCAGAAGGTGAAACCTTGAAACTTTTCGAGATGAACCCACGCGTCCTTATTCTATTTTGCTACCTATTAGTTTCTTGTTAGGCTTGTGTGAATGGTTTGTACCTGCTTTGTAATATTATTCAGGTTACCCATGGTCGAGGAAGACCTGGAAATGTCAGGACATTTGAACATTGCAATGTTCAGAATTGGAAAAGGGAAAAACAATACCAAAGGTTCACATTGGCCTATTAGCACTGAAGTAAATCAGGAACAGTGGACGGCAGCTGTGTCCAACACCAATTGTATGCTCATTTTTTGGTGTTTGCCCAAAAGGTGCGTGACCACTTTCATCAGGATTTGTACAGATATTTCACAAAAGGTTTTTCTATCATGCAACATGTCCAACGTGTCTCTCTTTGTCCAAAGAGAGAGAGAAGAGAGAGAGAGAGAACTTTTACAACCAGTTGCAAATTCAAACTTGGATTAGAAGTTGACTCAATAGAGTCTAAGAATGACGGCACCAGTACTTTTGTAGCAGCAAAAGTGCCTTCAAAACTACAAGTTACATTCTCGTTCGTCAAATAATCCTTTTTTACCACCCCTCCTCCTTCTCTTCCTCTTCCAGAGGAAGATAAGACACCAGTTACAGTTATTTCGTATTACATTTTAATTGCGGAAGTTTGTAGAACGAGTACAGTATCTCCTTCCCGTTGCCTCACAGTCAGTTCTATGGGTATGCATTCCTCGTTCTTTTGAAGCTATTAAAGTGAAGTAATTATGCACAGGACTCTGCCGTGTTCACTAACCCATGCCGCAGCCTGACAGCGCCTGTTGTCTCTTAATTAGGAATTTGAATACTTAATGCACGTATTTAAAGCAAAATAATTAGACAGATATTTCCTCCCTCTCTTCTTTTTTTTACTGACATGTGTGTAAGTGCCCAAATGACCCAACGTGTCTATCGGGAGAGAGAAGTAAGAGAGGCAAGAGGAGGAAGGAAGGCGCCACGCATATCATCTGCATATTACAAAGGAATTAGCGGTCTGCGGCGGGCCGCATCCCATAACTAGGCCAGCTTGCATGCTTCCCGACGCCGCATTCTTCCTTCATTAGAATATCTGAACTGTTATAAATATGGCTCCGATTACGTTATTGTCTCGTTATCTTCTCTTTGCTTTGCCGCTAATGAGCGGGACAGGGCGGCTAAACGAGCGAGTTCCGTTTACATTATTTGGAATGTGCCGTCATCATGCTCATTAGGAGTGCGCCCCTTTTTGTTATGCCGTGCCTTTAATTAGATTTCCTGCACCCCTCCCTAATAAGGACGAGGGCATCCGTCGCTGATAATGCCTGTAATGTATTTGTTATTACAAGACGAGACAAGAAGAAAAAGAAGTGGAATTATTTCTCCTTTTAAGCGTCTCTTAATTGAAGGAGGCTTAATTGGAGCTTGTTCGGATTCCTTTTCATTGCTAATGAGTTATAGGCTACAACGGCGTTCCCCCCCCCCCCCCCCCCCCCCCCCCCCCCCCCCTCCTTCCAAAGACTTGCAGTGTGCGAACTTTGTAGTTACAGTAGCGCGCGCAGCTTAGCGGTAGTTGATACACAACACATTTTCCCCCCCTGGTTGTCTTCTCTCCCGATCTTCTCTCTGGATCCTCATTTCTTCTCGTCGATCTTCTTTTCTTCAAATCCCTCGTCGGCCTTGGAAGTCAAGTAAACTGCAGTGTACTTGGAAGTCAAGTACACTGCAGTTCAATAAACTGCAGTGTAGCACTAGCCTATACACACACACGTTGTGGACATATCGTCACCCATCCGCCCCATAGCACAGAACAGGCGCGCGAGGTTAAAAGTCAGCGTTCCGATTTTTTTATCCACCGACACGCGCTCCCTCCTCGCTATTGCTCGCTCTTCCCGCACCGCTAAAAAGCCAGACGCCATAGGAGTGGAGCGCGGCGGTCGGTCGGTCGGCTAGCACCGGCTAATGGCCTCCCTGGCACCTGTGTGTCTCTGAAAACAAGCCCAGACTGCACAAAGAGCGGGCCTCTGACTGAGAGACGGAGAGAGGAGGGGAGACAGACACACAGGAAATCAATGTAGACTGTCAATGCACTTCCCAAGGTCACTTTGCCCCCTCCCCGTGTGCGTGTGTAGGAGGAGGGGGTAAACATTTCTGAGAACGCCGGCATTATATACAACTACTTCTTATTCGATGAGGATTAGAGAGGGGAGGAGGGAAAGGAGATGGCCAACATCCCCACGTTGCCTTAATGCACCACAAATGGATCGTGCAGCACATATGGTGCCCTTTCCCATCGGCTTTCATATAGTTGTCCAGGGGAAGGTCTCTATTTTTGCTGCGTAGCCGTCGGCCATCGACATGATTTGGAGTCATGCGGATTCCGAAATGGAGGCACAGCGCTTTCAGTCTTGAGTCTTTTTTTTGTGTGTGTGTGTTTATTTTTTTGTTTTGTTGCTGCTTGTGACCCCACTTAGTCACAAGCCAGCTTTAGCAGATGTGACGGGATCTTTAGTTTTTCGTTTTGTTTCCAGTCAGGTAGAACAGACGAGATGGATTTTCAGCTGACATAATGAACAGGCTCAATGCCAGAGCTTCTGACTGTCTGAGCACCCAACATGATATCTTCCGTTGATCCCACGTTTGCTAGCCTGCATAAAGAAAAAACACACTTCCCCCCCCCCCCCCCACCTTTCAGCTTGGAAGCACGACTCTTCTCTGCTTTCTCTGAAACAAAAACAAAAAGAAAGGAGAGATGAGAGAGAGAGAAACTAAATTGGAACCTTCACCTCCTCTTCGTCTCTCTCTCTGTCTCTGTCTCTCTCTCTGTCTCTGTCTCTCTCTCTTTCTCTCTCCCCCCAGGTTGGCCTTGTAGTCTCAGCCTTCCTTAAACATCCTAAGAAGCAGAGTTTCAAGTCACTCAAAGACACAGTGCCTGCACTCAGTCCTTTCCCCCCCCCACCTTTCAGCTTGGAAGCACGACTCTTCTCTGCTTTCTCTGAAACAAAAACAAAAAGAAAGGAGAGATGAGAGAGAGAGAAACTAAATTGGAACCTTCACCTCCTCTTCTGCTCTCTCTCTGTCTCTCTCTGTCTCTCTCTCTGTCTCTCTCTGTCTCTCTCTCTGTCTCTCTCTCTGTCTCTCTCTCTTTCTCTCTCCCCCCAGGTTGGCCTTGTAGTCTCAGCCTTCCTTAAACATCCTAAGAAGCAGAGTTTCAAGTCACTCAAAGACACAGTGCCTGCACTCAGTCGCTCGCTCTCTCATGCACATACAACCTCTCTCACGCACACACGCAAACACTCGCTGACACACATGTGAATGCACAGACCTATACACAGTAGCCCACTCCAGTCACTAACACGCGTCGCCTGAAAGACGCACACGGACACCCAGTCGCTTATGCACACGCATGCGAATACTCACTCACCACTGGCTGTTGCGAGTGACGGGTGCCATGGTCTTGGCCGCCGGTGGTATTTCCACTTCCATCCGGCTGCCAGATACCTGAGGCGGTGGCATTGTTTCCCTCCTGGCACTCCACCAATTAGAGAGCTTCGTGAGTCATGGCTCTGCTGAGCACCCTGGGAATCGAAGTACTTAAGCTCAACTTCTCGCCCTCGGGGGGATTCAAAAGTCAAGCATGTGAAATGGAAATGGCGCACAGCGGGGCGAGGCGCTTTTTAGAGTGCAGGTAGCGTTGACGCGGGTGCTGCACCTGCAGACGTGCGGAGAGGCCGTTTGAAACACCACAAACAAACAGATGGTACGCAAGCGATTATTTCTATATTCTTCTGACTTTGTAAAAAGTTTCAATATTAGTCGAAGTGTCAGACCTGGGAGTTCGACCCGGATGTCAAAATGTTCCGGGGGGGTGGGGGGGGGGGGGGGGGGGTGGGGGGTTCTCTCATCCCTGGAGAGCATTATGAACATTTCATCCCCTCAGCTCAAGAGGAAGAGAAAGTGAGGTGATATTTGCAATGATGAGGGCTTGTGATCAGGCCTGAGAAGCCTTATCGAGACTGAACATTTTTCGAGTGCGTCATGATGAAGGGGAGCCCTTTGATGCCCCCGAGAGTGCGTTTGATTATAGTTAACCAAGCTCATCTTTTCTATTGGCCCCAGTGAAAATAGCCCACCCCCAAATGTCCTTTTTTCTTTCTGTTCTGGTTTCACCTCATGATGAAGGATCATTTCCTGTGTGATTAGAACCCCTGATCTGGCCTGCCATTTATAACCACTCTCTTTGGATACAGCAATAATCCATATTTAATTTGGCCCAGAGGGCAATCTGTCTAAGAGGAACTGGAGTAAAGCTGTATTTCACCATTCTGTCACCTCCCAGTTCGTTTTCATGACAGAAAAACCGACACCCTCTGAACTTTTGGGCGGCAGCTCCTTCGGCCGCGAGTGTCAGCCAAAAATCGCTCCGCGCTTTCATATCAGTCTGTGGTGCGGTTTGCCGCTGTGCCTTCCATTTGGGACATTTAGAGGTCTGTCTTTGCAGTTCTTCTCGATGTGCTTTCTTTTGCTGCCTAGCTCCCTGACAGGATAGGTCTTAGTTGTGTGGAGCGGGTTGACAGAGAGCAGCCCCAGATGAGCTGTGCGCTTCCACGGCTGTCTGAATGTATGAATAATGTTGCATGGCAATGACAAGGCCCGTCCGACTTGCTAACACCGCCTTTGCGTTGTTTACTGTTGTTTATGTCTCTGCCTCTCTGTGGGTTTATATTTAGACGCGCGAGTATGCACTGACCTTGTTTGTTTGTTGTTCCCCCCGTCTTTTTCGTAGGTACAAGCATTTCTTACGGGACTTGACAGAGAACACCAGTCCAGAAAACCCAGAGTTCCAACAGCTTTCAAGTAAGTCTGTCTTCGTCTTCCTTGATGTGCGGACTCGCTGAATAACCACTGCTGTGCCGTACCTCTCAAGGAAATTATTTATGGATTAACCTGCCATCGTTTCCCGAGCCTTTATTGTCGTAAGTCCTACTCGTCAGCGCAGACTAGGCACGTGTGAAGACTTGGGAGGCGTGCTGTCAACCCTGGTTTTGAAGTTCCACTTTTCCCCATTGCAGTTTTGTCAGGACTGTTCCACTGTGTCAGTCTTCAGGAACTTAACAACAAGTGGTATGTTCCAGCGTGGGGGATGATCACAGGGTTCCTGGACGCTAGCCACGAGCCTTTTTGCTCACGTACTGCTGCATGTTCTGCTGCATGTTCTGCACGCTCTCCTTTGTACCCCGACGACAGGTAGGATGAAGGCCACAGGCATGTGAAGGCCACTTCTCTTCAGGAAGGAAGGAAGGGAGCGCTTAGGCGCGTGCACGTATTTGCCTAGCATTGTCAGCGCGAAAGACGATGCTCATTAACTTCATTTGAGCAACAAAGAATGTTCCAACTGTTCCTCGTTCTCTCGCCGCCCGTTTGTTGGGATTGTCACGGCACAAGTTGGCGTGGGGAGGATGAAAGCGCGGCAAAGCTCGACGCGTGTCGACGTTTCTTGATGTGGATTTTGACGTAATTAACTGGGACCAGATCTGAGGATATTAAACGCGGAACGATATTAATAAATAAAACCTTCCAACATCAACAGAAGCCACGATAATGACTAATTTTGATCGTCAAATAAACAGCAAATCCGTCTTAAGCTCAAATGTACACAAGGAATTATTTATGTGTATCAATTAAAATCTCATTGGTTGCGTGCTGCTTTTGCTTACAAATTAAAACAGCGCCTGACTCTAAGATGAAGGTACATATCCAAATGCGCTCCTCCATCGCCTCTCCCGCCTCATTAGTGTGTCTTTTTTAAACTCCTCAGCATTTTATGAGGGGGGAAAGAGAAGAGGGAGAGAAAGCAACAAAAAAAAAAGAAGAAAAAAAACTTTCCGTACTTAGCCCTGTTGTATTGTAAAGGGAATTATTTAAAAGAAACCCCAGACAAATCGCATTGTATCTGATTAAGCAAACTAGCAGTGAGAATCACAAGAGGCTTAGTTGTTGTTTGTTGGCTTCTCTTGTTGTGTTCCTCTGTGTTTTTGTTTGGCTTTCTTTCTTTGTCTGTTTGTTCTCTCACTTTCGTTCCCAGTTCTCTCCTCAGTATGTCTGCGTTTTTAGCGTGGAGCAGTGTGGTTTTAATTGTCGTAATTGCAGTACTTCAAGGGCTTTCATCAGCCCGTGTTCTGTACAGGCCCTGAAACGACGGCGGTATGCACACTGCATCCACACCAAAAGTATCCGGAAATACCCCCCACTCACTCTCCGATTCACTTCAGGAAGTTAACGCCGCCACACTCCTATAGCTAAATCATACATAAACATACTTGATGGACGAGTTTAAGACTTTAAGGAGAAGGAGGACTCCTTCGGAATGATTAAATCTCTGCTGTATTATTAATGCGTCGGACATCGGCAGTGTTGGATTGCGCTGCAATTAGGCGGTTGTTGTTTTTATAGATGGAGGCGATGAAAATACTCAGAATGCTTACAAGCCATCTCCACGCAGATGCTTTGTTTGGCTTACATTGTAGCTGTTGCAAAGATAAGCGAGCCAATTAGGCTGTGATTATTTTATCGCAGAGGAATCGCCCCCAGCATCATGTTCATAGACTGAACCGCGACGCAGCTCAGAAAACCAAAGCAGAAAGCTGAGCTCGAAATGAGAATCCATCTGTTTGTTGTTATTTTGGATGTGTTAACGATGTAAACGTCTACCGCAATTATTATTACTCGCACAGCATAATTGGAAGACTCTGTCTAGAATTATTGATTCGTGTGTTTTCGTCTAGGGCAAGTTAGTAGCAGAGTCTGGAAATCAACAAGGCCACTGTCTCGTAGCGGAGTAATACAGGAAGGCTATTACCAGACTACAAACATCACATTTAGTTAAGATCTGATCTGCTAAGCAATCAGCTGTTATATTTAATCTCCTCTTCCATAGCTCAACAGAAGTTTCGACATTGTTGCTCGCAAACTATAAATATGTGTTTGAGTCTTTCATTGCATTCCTTTACTAATAAACGGACAGAAAAAAGTATAGCAAAATGGTGACATGATCACTTGTGTATCAAAACAATAGCAAAGGGAGAAAGATGGCTCACATAGACCCAAGGACGCTATAGTTACGTGCGAAAAGACCAGGATCCATCTCTTGAAGGACAGCATTTCAAAGAGAAAGGGTTTATTTAACCACTTGAGCGCTGCATATTATGGAGATGGGGGGGGGGGGGTCAATGTTTGCACGCAATTAGCCACTGGGGAGTGTGGGTGCGCATGGGGCCCTTGCGTTCAGAGTTACAGAGGCCCCTGTGGCGCACACGAGAAGCCCCCTAATTAACGTGGCCGTCCACAAGGTAATGCCTCGTACACACAAGCGCGCGCGAGACACACCCCAGTCCTCCGGGCTGCAGATCAAGGCCAATCAGGAGTGTTTTGATGTTTTAATTCACACACCGGGGGTCAGGCCTCCGAGGGGGGCTGATGATGATGTAATCAAACGCAGAGGAGGATTGTGGGAACACTGACTGAACCTGCGACGCAGGACAAACCTCTGCATGGGCTCCTTCATCACATCCTGTTGTTCTGTACCAGAGCTAGCGAGGAGCCGACTGACTTTGCATGTTTTAGTGTGGCGTTCCTCGACACATCTAGCCTTTTTGTGCTTGATGGATGGATGTGCAATGACGGATGAAAGGCCATGGCTACTTGTGGGTAGTGACGGGATGTGTGTGTGTGTGTGTGTGTGAATCCGTGAATCCCCAGAGGAAGTGTCCCCATCCACTTTCCTCCTGCACGTGAACCTGTGTGTGTGTTTAGTGTCGAGTGAAGTGAGGGGTGGTAGGGCGGGCTGGATAGTGTATTCAGGCAGTCAAATGCCTCGGCTCTGTACTGTGTCCACACGCGTTCACAAATACTCCCACACACGTTCACAAATACTCCCACAGACTGAACACAACTCAGTCCCTCTTTCACACTAAAGTCACACGCGCACACACACACACACACACGCTCGCTGTCTCACTCACTCAAACGCACAAATCTGCTGCAGGGGCAGTGAAGGCGGTCTCGGAGGTGTCCCAGCGTATCCAGGACAACGCCCGCAGCCATGAGAACCACCTGCAGCTGAAGCGTGTGCAGAAACTGCTGAAGGGGCGAAAGACCAAGGTGCAGGCTCCAGGTTAGTGCTTCTGATCAGCTATTCCTTTTATCTGTTCTGAGGAATACCTCTCTCCCTTCCTCTCTCCCCCTCCCCTCGCTCACTCTCGTCTACTGGGACACTTAGGAAGGTGGTAGGAGGGGAGGGCTGATAAACTTGGAAATTAGTGGAAGTCTGGTTGTACAGAAGTTTGGTTTGGGACGCTTTTCGAATCCGAATGTCGGGGAGGATGAATAAACCGGGTTCCAACCCACACATCAAAAACGGACCCCGACGTATCACAGGGAAGAATCTCTCCTCTAATTGGTGAGAAGGAAGCACCCCCCCCTCCCCTCTGCTTCCCTCACTTTCATATTCCCGCTTCCTTTTTCCTCTCTTGTCTCCATATCCTTCTGTCCCTCTCTACTTGTGGAGCGACGGCCCTTTCTTCCCGCCTCTCTCTCTCTCTCTCTCTCTCTCTCTCTCTCTCTCTCTCTCTCTCTTTTGGTTTGTCCTCCGCTCCGTCTCATGGGTCTCTGGAGAGATGCCCACGTGTGGAACAACAGTGAGACGGCCCTCCTCGTGCTGGGTTCGCCCTGCCAATTTCCCCCAGGTCCAATTAGAGCCCAGCCTCATCCTGCCGGGCAGGCAGATGAAAAGGGAAACGGGTGCTTGCGTGTGTCTCTCTCTCCTGTGTGTGTGTGTGTGTGTGTACACAAGCAGGCAGGCCTTTATGCCACACACACTTTTCTGTCTGTGTGTGTGTGTGTAAACCCACTCAAAGGTGGCTTGGAGGACGGCGATGCGTACGGGGCGAGCGGAGGGCTCAGCCCACACCGGCTGAGGTGGACGTGGGAAGATTCAGAAGCCCCCCCTCGCCCGCCCCCAATCCCAAGCGCCCTCAGCCCCTCCGCCGAGCTCCCTTTCACCCAATGAGGTGCCGATCCCATCTGAGGAACTTCAAGAGAGCCAGCCCCTCTTACAGCCCCTCTTCCTTCAAGAGAGCCACGGCCCCCTCCCCACTTGTCCCCTACCTCCCCACCCCGTCACCATTCTTCCTCCTTCTAACGTGGGTAAAAAGAAAAGGCCCGCTCTCCCCCTCTTCTTCTTCTTTTTCGTTTTAAGATGAGAAGTGCCAGGGCCCCTCAGCCATATTAAGTAGCTCTGTAGGAGATAAGGGGGCCGATTTCTGAGACGCGAAGCCTGGATCAATGGGACATCCATACGGCAGACAGTCTGGCTGTTTCCTCGGAGGCCACTGGTGTGGGCTGCTGAAACGCCAGCCTCCTCTTGTCCAAGACAAGTTTCTGGGAGAGAGAGAGGGAGGAGGGGCAGGGGGGGGGGGTTGTGAAAGAGGGGACAAGAATAAGGGAGAGAGGAGACAGTGAGATGAGTGAGGGAGGGAGGATAAGAGATGTACTGTAGATTGAGGTGGAGTGAGAATGCCACTGATGAAGCGCTCTCCTGCCTCATCACGCGGGCCAACACTGCCCCCTCAGACTGCCTCTGCCGTCCTCAGTCGGCCATCACGCCCGGGCTGTTTACCCTCCACGGAACACTCTGGAATTTCAGATTCAAAGAACCCCATCCGTAGCCATATTCATATTCATAATGGATGATAGATGAAAGGTCTTAGGACAAAAAAGACCCTCTCCGAACAAACAACATTGACGTCCGTCACCAACCCCCCCACCGGCCCCCCCTCTACCCTCCTTGCCCTTTCCCCTTTCATGTCACTGATCTGGACACAGGCGGGTGTCCTTTGTAGTCCAACCTTTGGCACCTGTCCCGACCCTGCCGGGTGGCGGGGGCTGCCTCCCCCCCCCCCCCCCCCCCCCCCCCCCCCAGGGACACACGCAGGTCTTTGTAGCAGAGCAAAGGTGCTCTTTGACAGGGGGACGCTTAAAAGAGGCCGGGCCGCGAGATGGTGGCGATGCCACTTCGCTGCTTTTGAACCAGGTGCTGCTCAAAGTGCCCTCGCTGGCTGGCGGTGGGGGGGGGGGGTCTGTTTACCCTTCTGGGCCATAGATGGTGTGTGTGTGGATGTGGCAATTACACCGAAATGGCACAGGCAGATAATGACAACCACTTTAGCAGGCTCTCAACCAAGAGCACGCGGCATGCCGGCTGTCTCGTTGCGGACATCCAGACCCCAAAAGGTTGGCTGTATCTGTCGGCATTCTCCAAGCCTGCGAGTTCGTCCGTGCCTGCCCGGTAGAACTGCTCTCATCGGCAGAGAGGAAAGGCGATCGCCGTGCCCAAATCTCCACACCTGAGAGTCCCGCTGTGTCCCTCACTCAAGGGCTTGCTTCTATATTTACGATAACATGTATTCATTTAGCGGTTGCTTTCATCCAAAGCGATGTACAGGGCATGCAGGACTTACATTTATGGCTATTTATGAAGGTGTGGAACCTGCAGGGGGGGGGGGGGGGGGGAGGCTCAGTATGCATTGCAGGATGGAACTTTGCATCCTTGGGCTGAGTGAGATTCGAATTCACACAAGGCACCCTGGAGGGATGGCACTTAACGACAAGGAGCCGCCCACGATCCCACATTCAACCAATGGTGTTTTTACCCCAACCAGCACAGACCACTGGGGGCGAGGGGAAATTAAATAACAGGACTGGGCCTGAAATGAATCTGATCTATTCAAATGTCAACTGCTCAGTTAAGAGGCCATCTCACGCCTGCCACTCAGTCTCGAGATGAGATTTGACTTTGTACCAATCCTCTACTTGCCTTTTTCCCCTCTGTTTCTAATTTCTCTCTCTCTCTCTCTCTCTCTCTCTCTCTCTCTCTCTCTCTCTCTCTCTCTCTCTCTCTCTCTCTCTCTCGTCTCTCTCTCTCTCTCTCTCTCTCTCTCTCTCTCTCTCTCTCTCTCTCTCTCTCTCTCTCTCTGTCTCTCTGTCTCTCTGTCTCTGTCTCTCTGTCTCTGTCTCTCTGTCTCTCTGTCTCTCTCTCTGTCTCTCTCTCTGTCTCTCTCTCTGTCTCTCTCTCTGTCTCTCTCTCTCTCTCTCTCACCATTATCCCGCTTTCCAGTCCCCTTCTTCAGGTTGGCCTTTGTGTCTCTCGAGTCTCTGCCGTCATCTATTAACTTCCTTTTGATGATTAGAAGGCTTGAACCATGGAAGCTTTCTGATCCTCTGGTCTGTCTCCATCTTTCCCCCCCTCCCTCCGGCAGGTAGGTGGTACATCCGAGAGGGCTGGCTCAGGACGGTTCGTCCCAAAGGGGCCGAGGCCAAGCCCAAGATGTTCTTCCTGTTCTCGGACGTGCTGCTCCAGACCAAGCCCTGCAACCAGCTCCACCCCACCCACGGGGACAAGTTCTCCTGCCAGCGCGCCTACCCTCTGGCAGAGTGCACCGTGGACAAGGTGTTCGGCCACACCAAGAGCCAAGGAGGCCTGCTCAGCGTGAGTGGACTCTCCCCTTAGGGGGGCGGTGGTGGGGGTCTTCAGCTGAGAAGGGGAGGGGCGGAAGGGACTGCTGGGTAATGTAGTCGATGAGGCTCAGTGAAGTCGGATCATATGAAACCCAAGCAGTGCTTTTCCTAATGTGGTTCCCCAAATAGTTGTGGTTTTTGTACAGGTTTGCGGTCGGATATGCCGGGTTTGTTTATCCGTCGGGTCACAGGACCACAAATTCAGCGAGGGAATGCGACGAGACCACAAAAAATCCTCTCGCTAACGGTTAAGAGTAGTTTGTGGTGCCAGGTGGGTTCGCATCTGTTCTGTGATTTGCTTGAGTAAATATACGGTCGAAATAGACAGCCATAGCCAAAGAAGCACACAATTTAATTCAGATTTTTGACGTACATTGACTTGATTTATCTCGCTTTGTGCACAGTGGCAAACTTCCAGAACATGAACCCTCTCCCACACACCGCAATGACTCCACCACTGAGGTTGCCGACAAAATGAACATGTCATATTTTTTTTCTCCCCCCAGCTTGTCAGAAGAGACCCCTTTTCCCCTCCTCCCTCCCTTTCTCCTAATTAGCAAGAAGAGAAGAAGAAGGGAAAAAAAACAGTCTCATAGAAGCATCCAGAACTTCAACTTTTAATGTGTCTCGTCGCTGCTTGATCCCTCTCCCAGGTCCGGGTACAGCTGCTGTGTGACAAATCGCGTCTAAATGATGTAGCTGCTTGTCATGAAACATTCAAAGCAAACGCGTCGCGCGTCATTGAGCCCAGTAACCGAACCGTTTACTGCCGCGAGTCTTCAGCTCCTTTATCAATATTCATTTGGACTGATGGTGCCTCTCAAAGAGCCGCCTTCATGTTCCCAGACTACCATGTTCCCTATGATGCCAGCCCCGCCGCCGTCTCGCCGCCGTCTGCCCCACCAGCACACTGTGATGACTCGGTCGCTCGTTCAAAGTCTTATTAGGGCCTTTTCATGTGAGGTTATCAAGGCCGTGGTGTTTGCTTTTATAGTGCAACACGCTTTTATGCCGGGCTTCCTTTTTCCCACCGTGTTGCAGGTTCGACAGGAGGCCCACGTGCACATCACAGCATCGTCCTATTGATGAGCCTCATTGATGTCTCGGTGCGACTCAGCCCACAGGCTTTAATCAGTTCAGAGGGGTGTGGATTGTTCTGATATTATGGTTATGAGTCCCTCCACACCCCCGTCATGTGACTGACGAGGCGACTGGCGCCGACGGAGATGAACTGGGGCGGGTGGAGATGAGTGAGTCCTGTGTGTGTGTAGTGGGTGGTGTTTCTGTCTGTCGTGTGTGTTTATACAGTTGTGTGTGTTTATCTCTGTGTGAGTATTGGTATGTGTTTATACAGGTGTGTGGGGGTGTGTGTGTATGAGTGTGTATCTCTGTGTGTGTGTGTCTCTGTGTGTGTGTGTGTGTGTGCGGGGACAGCGGCGCTCACCCCGCTGAGGGACGGCGTGAGGATGTCTCGGTGTGCTGGATCAGATTAGGCCGGAGATCCATCTCTTCCTCCCCCTCCAGTAAATACATCTTCCTCAAGCCTGTTGGTCGCCCCTGCCGAGCTGCCCTGCGTTATCTAATGGCAGCACTGGCATTTCATTAGCCCCTTATCCCACCCAGGCCCCAAATGCAAACTCAATAGCATTACTCGTAATGCCTCATAAGGACACATTATTGATCCCAGCCCTCCACAACCTGGAGGAGAGGAAAAGGGCTGTCAGCACTCCTGGGCCCTCCTCATCCCCACCATGAAGAATTAAAGCCAAATTAAATTTGACAGAAGTAAATGCCATGGCAATCTATATGCAAAGTTTTTTTTTCTTTTTTTTTTGAGGGGGGGGAGGAGAAGGGGGGGGGGGGAGAAAGCTTTTATGAAAATGTCCCGGCTTTTTCTCACGCCTGTTTGGAGGGGAAAACGCTTCTCGCTTTTGGAGTGTCCCCTCTTTTTCCCTCTCCTTGTCTTTCACCCTCTCTCTCTCTCTCCTTTCTTTCTTCTCTCCTCCCCTCGCTCGCTCGCTGCTCCTCTCCCTCTCCCCGTCTGCTGCTTTGCCTGCGCTCCTCTCCTCTAATATCCCCTCACTACTTGAATATTATTCCGCATCCGTGACAGATTCCCTTTGATGTATAAATAATCAAGCTAAATTATGTGCGGCGAGGAGCCTTCGTGCTCCGCCGTCCTTATTATACAAAGTAATTTCTACCTAAGAGGGTCAGATTTCCTGACAAATCCCTAATTACCGCGACGCCATAGAAGTGGAATCTATTTGTGCATAAATCAAACCACCACTCCCCCCACCCCCCCCCCCCCCCACCCCCAGTGGCCAGCCCCCTAATATCACGCACCGCTCTATTCACTCGCCCCCCCCAACCCCACCCAACTCAACTCTCGTTCACTGAACTCTCTAATTAGATCATACTTTTGATGACAGTACATTTGAAATCTTAATCCATTTCATACAACGCGCGAGAGAATCACCCCTCCGGCACACGCCACGACTTACCTCTTTACAAACCATTACTTTTGTATAAGGAGTGCACTACGTTTGACATCAAAAATACATTTAAAAAAAAGACAGATCTCACCAAACAAAGATGAAAAATTATCGATATGTCATCACTCGGTGTCCAGGCTGTCTTCCTGTCAGGCTGCGGCCGCAGGTAAATGTGAAAGGTCATTTAATATGTTGAGGGCCTAATTCTGATCCTCTCTAATGGGTTTCCTGTGGTAATTATACCGCTCTAAAAGCCCCTTCTTGTTTGGGCTTGGACGGCTCCCATTGGTTTGTTTGATATGGCCGGTCTCCTGGTAAAGTCTCCCTAATGTGGATGAGAACCCGGTAATTGCTGTTGACTCAAAGGATGAAGTCTGAGAAATGAACTCTACTGCAGCGGGAACGGAAAAAAGAACCGAAAAAATACCCCCAAAATTGTCCAACTCCAAACCTGGAACACAAAAACAACTTCCCCTCTAAATGTAGTCACTTTTCTGTCTTCCACTTCACCCTTCTCAAACCTCAAGCCTGTTATTCAGATACGACTGCGTTGTGGCCTGTTGCTATACGCCTGCCTTCCTGGTCTGCGTTCTGTCAACCCTTCGGAGAAAGTCCAGCCTTCGGGGTTGAGGGGAGTAAACGACTACAGCAACTAGCACAGCATCGCTGACTCCTTGACGCGCTGACGCAGGAACGCACTAGCTCGGTTTGGCCTGACCTCTAGTGTCTTGACTGTGCCTCTGCAGTGGTCCCACTGCTCTCCACAGTGGGCTTCTACATGCATGCTGAGCAGGGCTGACTGCACGGACTGTACTTACTACATGAGCCATTACAGGAGAATAAGCGAAAAAAGGAGAGAATGAAAGTCTTTCAGTGGAACTGCACGCACAAGATGACAGCTATATACAGACTGGATGGTTTGTAGAATGTCATGTACAGTGGTTGTAAGCGACGACCGTTCCCCGTATTCTAACATATCTGAAGTATCTGTTTATTTATTTTACACAGCCTAACTGATTAATCCCGTCAGTCTCCCAGATGCTACATTTAAGTACAGCTATGTCTGCATTCCTCAAGCTCCTCTGGTAAAGTCACACAACTCCAGAGAGTGCAAGAGAGAGAGAGCTAAATTGAGATGGAGCGAGAAAGGGAGGGAGGGAGGGCAGGAAGGAGAGAAGGACAAGTGCCACAGTCTGCTAACGACGACGTTCTGTGAGACCGATCGGTGCGTCGCAATGGCAGGATGGGTATTGGGGACGCACGGCGTGTCTGATCAACTGTATCCTGATCCCGACTGTGTCCCCTACTCTCCTCAGTCTCCTGAAGACCCCCCCCCATCCCCCCACCCACCAAACCCACCTCTCCCTATATGCTGTATCCATCTACTGGCCCTCCCCTCTTCCTGATCTCTCTCTCTCTTTGTCCTCCTCTTCCAGCTGACCTTCCCCAGGGCCCAGGTGCTGCTGATGTCCTGCAACCAGGAGGACGTCAACGACTGGTACCGCAGCCTGTTCTCCGCTGTGGGGTACGTCCACACCCGCACACAGACGGATGCTCTGGAAGAGATGGGACCTTTTGTTTGATACGACGACGAGACGCTTTTGTGGGCCGTTCTCTCGCAAACATGGGATAACCACACACACTCTTACTTAGCCTAGCCTGCCTCTTACTGTAGACGACCTATCTGCCATTTTCATTGATCCCCCCCCCCCTCCTCCTCCCCCAGTCTAGCCTGTCCCAGTAGCATCATCAGTGGCTGGGCTCAGGTCAGCCTCCCTGAAGGGGTGGGGTTGGGGGGTCAAGCACCAGGGCCGCCCAGGCCTCCCTGTCCTCCTCCCAGGCCCAGGCTCATAGCGCCTGGCCACACTAATGACTTTACCACCCCTGTAATGCGGGCCACACAGGGGATCCGGTCTTGAGCTGGACCCCCCTCCTAGTCTCCTAAGCCTAGAGGGGAGGGTCATTAGCCAGGATGGAGGTGTGAAGAATGGACAGGTGGAAGGGACAGGGGTCATCAGGGCTCACACGGTTGGGGATGAGGGCATGCACTGTTGGACGTGGTATGGACACGTGTGTATGTGTGTGTGTGTGTGGACACCATATTCTCCACAGACCTGAGGTTTTCTGACTTTTAAAGTATTGATTCGGATTGATTCTGCAGTGTCTCGACCACCGGTCTTTCTAAAGCCAAGTTGGTAATTCAACCGTTTTGCTTTCCGTTTTCCTCTACAAAGACTATATCTTGTTTCTGCTCAATATAATGTTATTGCTGTCAGGTCAAGAATCAAAGATGTGTCTGTTTATCAGCACCAATCTTGACCATGAAAAATATGACTGATATAGAGATTTTGGACAAATGTACTCCCTTAGAAAGCACATTGGAGAACGCTTTCTAGCTCACTCATTGACTCCCTCACTCTCTCTTAAACACACACACACACACAGAGTTTCAAGCCAGGGGACCCGGTCAGTGCACAGATCGATGCAAGGTGAAAAAGTGTGCGTTCCCATCCTCCAACCCGGAGCAGAGAGGAGCCTTCCGGGAAAGGGGAAGTCAGGCTGGAGGAATCGCACAGGCAGGCATGCTGGCAGAGAGAGAGAGACAGAGCGAGACAGAGACACACAGAGAGAGAGAGACACACAGAGAGAGAGACACACAGAGAGAGAGACACACAGAGAGAGACACACAGATAGAGAGACACACACAGAGAGAGAGAGACACACACAGAAAGAGAGAGAGACACAGACAGAGAGAGAGACACACACAGAGAGAGAGACAGAGAGAGAGACAGAGAGGCATCATTAGAAACACAGTCTGGGAGAGACACTCTAGACTGGCAGACACGTGTATAGACATGCACATATACAAAAAGAGAGACAGCCCTATTCACCGTCTGTCCACTGTGCCTCTCTGCAGTATCAAATCAATGGCCGGGGTCAATAGTCACGAGAGAGGGGGAATAAGAGAATGCAAGTCAATTGGGAGGGATTGTCTGTGTCGCTGAGGGTAGAGGAAGTGGCTCGCTCTGATATTTTGAGGCTCCTTTTGTGTCCTTTGACGAGAAATTATGAAGAGTGGGGGGCAGACAAATTAGGAGTATTACCAGAAACCTTCTGTCTTGTTTTTAACATATTCCATGAGGAGTTTTGCCTAAGTCTGGCTGGATTTGACCATTTCACCCCCTAAAAGGGGCCTCAAATGTCTTTCCGTCCAACTGCTTTATAAATAATGTCAATATTGTTAACCAAAACAATGTTGACATTATTTATAAAGCAGTTGGATTGTTTTGGTTAACAATATTGGTGAGTTCCAGTCATGTTGTTAAACTGTGTGTGTGTGTGTGTGTGTGTGTGTGTGTGTGTGTGTGTGTGTGTGTGAGCAGGCAGCTGAAGTCCAGGAACACGGTGGTCCATAAGAGAGACGAGCTGACGAGGAGGCCTCTCCGCCCAGCCCCAGACAGCCAGCAGAGCACACCTGTCACCCCCGGCCCTCCTGTCACTCCTGGACGGAAGCGGAACATGGTCAGGCACCCGCACACGCTCTGCCTAACATGTCTGCGTGTCTCTCTCTTTGTCTCTGTCTCTCTTTGTCTGTCTCTGTCTGTCTCTCTCTCCTCCACGCATTCAGTCCGGCACGTTCTCTGTCTCTAACCCCCCAGGCCAGTGGAGAGGCGAGCGAGCGTGCCCAGACCCCAGGCCGCCCCCAGCCTGCCTTGGCAGAGCCAGAGGGCAGCGCCACCAAGAGGATGAGGCTAGCTGACGCGCCGGTGGAGAGGTACGTGACCAAACCTTTAGACCCCTCCCAAGGGAGCCATAGAGCAGAGCAGAAACCCAAGATGGGAATATTCCATAAACCGGCGCGTGGCTGTGTTTTCTGTACGATACTGATAGATGTTACATAGCAATGGCGATGATTTAGGTCAAATGTAGACCAGTGCTCGCTTGTTAACATGTCTTTGCTCCAGATCAGTTACTGATTAAATAACGCTGAATATTCTATTGATTCTGTTAGAGGGCAGCAACAGTGAACCGAGGCGTTGTAGCCACTGAGTTGACATGCCGTGGGCTCGGGTCCAAACGGAGCAATCACATAGTCGCTACTGTTCTCAAAGTTTGTCCCTTCAAGGTACACCCTCGAGGTGCTCTAACAAACGACCAATCCCTGAGGCAGGTCAACAGTGGGAATCTGGCCGGGATTTCCGGTGCAGTGTGAAAGGTTTCGCCTGGTCCCTCTCTCCTCAGTGTCCCAGAGCCGGCCGGCTCCAGCTGTGTGATCCTGTGAGGGGCGTCGGAGCAGAAGACCTGCCGTACCGCCAGACACACAATCCCACCTGGGGGTGGAGAATAGGTATCGGTGGATATGTCGAGATTGTGAAAAAAAATCGATACCTGGGTCCAAATACTATTTTTAAAGGATTTCAAATGCGTATGTGGGCACGATAGATCTAGGCTGCCCAACTTAGCAGATGGGTCAGTTCCAAAGCTCACCTGAGAGCTGACACTCCAGGAGGTTTGAAGCGAAAAGCTCAAAGTATTTGTGTTTGTTTTTAATACTATTTGAGTCAGGTGAGATCAATGTGACTATCAGGGTGCAGATAGCTTACCTATGTATTTATATACTCTTGTACGCAAGCCAAAAGACACAGATATACGTTATCTCTCTTAAGTAACACTTTTCTAGTCATTTTTTTTATATCTGAATCATTTTAATGTTGATACCAAAGAGGTGGTGTGATGGAGCTGAAGGTAGGAGGATAGTGTGGCAGACTTGTTGCTCCTCTGCCGGGCGCTTGGCCTCAGTGTCAGAAATAATCAAAGAATGAACCTCCAAAGTTTGATTCGTTATGAATGTAGAATTATGAACTGGATGTTGGCAAAACATCCATTATGGACATTGTCAGATACTCCTCATGGACGTTATACACTCCACCTCACTCTGGTTTTAGGATCAGGTTTTAGACAATGCTTCCTACATGGTTGACAGATGGTGTGTTTTGCAGCATGCTGTCGTCACGATTTAAATGATTTGTTATTCACTTTGCTGCATTTTCCATTGTGTGTATATAGAATATATATGTGCTCGCCAAGTGTAACCGACCTAACCTTTTATACAGCAATAAGTCTTTGGGAGTTATGGGATGTGTAGTGCAATAATTGAATGAGTGTTTGCAAGCCAGCTGCACTGTGTTCAAGTGAATTACTACTACTTGGTCATTTATTGATTACTAAAAGATATATTTTACTACTTTATGAAGGGGCTTTGTGCATGAACTGTTGAGTGATTGCCTACTGATTCAAGACTTTGTTTTAGATCTAAGGTTGCATGGTATGATATGAATCAATTTTATAATCAATACTTACAAATCAGAGTATCAACAGAAGTCTGTTTTGAACATTGTTCATTCTTTTTTACAGCTAAGCTGCTTTTAACACATTTGAAAAAAGAAAAAAAATCTGCATATCGTTCACTCTTGTCTTGCTGCTATTTAAAACTGTTACAAACTCAACAAAAATACTCTTTATTGAAATGTATCAATAAAACTTCAACTGATCTGACAGTCTACCTAAACACGTTTCTTTTATAGCACTGCTGTTCACTAATCACCCACTAGGTGGAGACTCTGACATATTCAAACATACAGGAACATGGCTTGAGTTTTACACTGAACATCCACCATCATGTTGGACCACTAAGCTTCAATATTAGGGTCCCTCCTATTTTAAACTGCCCATAAATCTATCCTAATACACCGTCAACATAAAAAGCATATGTTATCAACGACAGGTTCATTCCATAACCTGAGAAGGGCGACAGTTGAGACCATTGGGTGTTGATAAATTTGTAATATACGTATTTATTATGCTTGAATCTTGAGTTTGAAGGAGCGTGATAAACTGTTGCAGTATCTCTCTCACTCCATCTCCCCCTCTCCTGCCCTGCCACTGAAAGGTGAGGTGATGTTGATGAAGACATTTTAAATATTCAATGGTTCTATATGCAAACCACTATCGAGAGACTGACTCTGTTCTATTTTTAAAAGCTAGATGATAAGTGGTCAACAGGCCAAAATGTTCATTTTAATCCAACACTGTCCAAGTCTTTTTTTTATTACGTTTTAAATCGTCCGTCTTCCTACAAGTCATTTCTCTCAATGATTTGTTACCCTCCACCCTCTCTCTCTCTCTGTCAGTTCATTAATGGAATGTTACTTTCGATGTTTATGGTTTTGAGTTCCCCAAATTTGGTAGAGGTTTTTGGCAGGAAGTATGCTACCAGGGACAGGATTCAGTCTTCCAGTGCGAGACTTCAGCAAGACCAATGTAGAGAATGGTACCTCTATCCCCCAACTGCCCTATCACAAAACATTTGATTACCCGCTGACCTTTTCTGTCTGGATATTTAATTGGTTTGTTTCAAAAAATCTTCTGGAACATTCTCAGTGGCTTCCTACTGGTTTTTATGATGTATTTCCTTTGTGTCAGATATTTATAAGGACCTAGGCCAATACAACATGCAGAAGTCCTTTTTCGGCCTCCATCAGAGATCAAAGAGGTCCTTAATCTGCATCTTAAGCCTAAGCTGACCATGTTATGTAAGCAGCGGGCTGCTGTATGTTGTTTTGGGCATGACGTCGGGGCGTATGACTGGAGTGGAGAGGCTGTTGTATGGAAGGCTTGGTGGAACGGACTGGTCAGTCTGGGATGTGAGGATTTGGGCTGATAATAGAAGCAGTTTCTTTTTGTAACCACCAGTGTCTGAAAGTACCTTTTTTGGGTGTTTCGACGGAGGCTGTTTTCTGAGATGGAACTCCAGACATAAGACTGGCCACTTGTTTTGGAGTTTTACCCAAGCTGCAGTACCGCTCAGCTACACCTGATGTCAGCACTTGCTACTTCTCCTCATGTGCAGTGAAGAAGAGACCAATACGTTATCCCTGTCGTACTCACTCGCTCCTAGTCCCCGTAACACTCTCTCTCTCTCTCTTTTGCAGTCTCTTGTCTTCCCTCCCTATCCCCCTTTACCCACTTACCTCATGGTCATTTGTCCACACCAGAGATAAGGCCCTATCTGCTGAGAACATTGTTCATTTCTGTCTTAATACCGAAGCTCTGTTCTCCGTCAGTGTCATGTTTCACCTTTGACCTCCGCAGAATGCAGACCGGTGGAGAACGCGTTTATCTGCCAACCGGGCTGCTTGTGCTCAGCATTTGTGGTTTGCCAACAAAATTATCCGTTTGTATACTGATGACCCCGAGAAGGTTACCTTTCTGCAGATCAAGTCAGATTCAGCTCCGTGCCAAATGATTACGACTGGAGTAAAGCTGTTTTGTGCATGCAAGCAAGCTCGTCAACATTCCATAAAAAACAGCCCCTGCTACTCGGTAAGCCTGGTTTTCGCTTGTGAATCTTAAATAACGGCCAATAAAAGAACTATGTGCAAGCTTGACATTTGCATTATTATAATGATCAGTGGCTTAGTGAGTTGTCTCTGCTGGAGGGCCGTCGAACCCCAGCGGAGCCTCTTGCTTCCCCCCAGCGACGTGGCGTACGAGACGAGAGTGGGCTGACCTCAGACGCTCTGCGCACGGTGCGGCTCGACGAAGGCGCCGGCTGCTGCATCTTCATCATCATCGCCACCTTCACGGGATAAGTCCGTCCTCTCATCTGTCACGTCACCGCATCTCCATCCATCATGTTGAAACTGAAACGTGAACTCTCTGTTTTGGCCTCGACTGCGCCGCGCAGACGTCCCGTGTGATTTAGTGTGTCATCGCAACCTGCTCAACGCCAGCCCGAGGGAGGGAAAGAGCTGTTAATAAATGGGTTCCATAACTGGGCAGGAGTAGAAGGAAGGAGAAAGAGAAACATTTGTCATGCCCTACGGTAACATGTCCACCCCCACCCACACCCCCATCTGTAAATCAGTCTGACCCATTTTCTGCCATCAATTTCAGCCTCCATCTTGGCTGGATGGGGGGGGGGGGGGCGTTCACGCCATTGTGGAGAGGCGGCGGTATTACACTAGTGTCATGCTACCCCTTGTCACAAATGGAACACGCTCTCACTTCGAGAGATGTAATTGGATGGTCGATACCTGCTAGAAACCCCAGTCTGTGTATGTGTGTGTGTGTTAGAGGGACACTATCTGCTCTGCTGCACTTACCGCCGTGTTGTCGTGACCCTATTTCAAGAAGAACATCGCAGGCAAAAAGCATACGTGTTATGAACAGCACAACACACGTGCGCATGGTTGTATTGTGTGGTTGAGCACCATTGTTGAAACCATGTGTTACAGCTAAGCTGAGTAATGGGGGGTGCACCTCATTACCTTCCATAACGACCTGCCGTCTTCCCAAAACTGCTCCGCCTCCCTGTGTTCAAGGCCTTACAAGTCAGTGTTTGGGAAAGCTGGAGCAGGAATCATGCCAAGCCTGAGATGTTGTGTCCCCGTTTGGGCAGTGGCTTGACGCTTTGTTGACATGAATTGAGAGTTTTGTGTTTTTAGTGTGTAGGGCCATTATTCATGGCATAGTGTGAGTGATGTCACAATCACATGGATGAATACACTACCCTTGGAAATGTGGTGTGTCCCGTTGCATAAATCTGTAATACCCCACTCATTATACGGTATCATTGATAAAGGTTGTGGTGGCCAAAATGTGGGCAATCGTTGTGTAACAGGTTGTAAAAGTTATGGTGTACAAAATGTCCTGGCCACAACTGATTACCCCACTCTCTCACTGTCCCCAGAGATGGAGATGAATGGTTGCCACCAACAGGTCAGCATTCTGTCTTTGAAAATTGATATTTATATCAATGTCATCATCTCAGTTTCTTCAAAGCGTGTGACCTCAAGAACCCTTTGTAAACATGAGAATCTAACTCTTGAAGCATCAGTGAGACAACCTTTCACTCTTAATATAGGGTTTGGATAGGCCGGCCAACCTCTTGTACTTGCCTGTGTTTATGTTGAGTTTGACTCGGGAGTAAACTATGGAGGAACATTTGGAAAAACCGTTTCCGTAGAGACTAGAGACTAAATTATTAAGGAGAGGAGATGGGTGGTGAGGAATGCAACAGAAACACTGGGGTTTAATCACCTGCTCAGCTGAGATTTAAGGCCCAGACATCACCCTATGTGTGTGCGTGTGTGCGCTATTCCAAGCATCTGTGTGCCGTAACCACCGCCAAAGGCTGTATCATAGGTGTGTTACTTCCCCATATTTGTGAACTTAACATGGCGTTCTCTGACATCAGTGTTCCGAGCCTTAGAGCACGTATGAAAAGTCTCTGCAGATGTTCCGCCGATGTTCCGTCAAACGATGCAATAAATACTGGGGTTATCTTTCAGTGGTGCTTGTGTTCACTGCTCTCCGTTCCACCGCGGTCCATGTTGGTGGAGAGCAGTCATCCTTTTTCACAGGATATGATAAAAGCCTGGATAATAAGCAGAGAGTGGGATTTTATTCTCTATCCCGGGACCAAACTGTTTACTAAGACAACACTCGTCTAATGCCACAGTGTTTTTTAACCTCCTTTTTTTTTCTTTTTTTTTTTCATCCCGCTGTTATCCCCCCACCTTGGACGCCCTTAAGGGTCTTTAAGGGTGGCCCTTGGCTCCAAAGTACAATCAACAGACCCGGAAAATTCCGCTACTTTTGAAACTGATACGCTGCGTCACCCAGAGTTATGGAAGAAAGGCGGTGTCCTGAGGACACACAGCATGGTGTTACCTGTTAACATTCCTTCCATGTGAAGCCAGGCTTAAAATATTGATGTTTGTACAATACTCTCCCACCTCAAATCGGTTTCGAACCCAGATATGCCTCTTGCCGAAGCATCCCTCATATGTGAAAGTAAGGCACGTAGCGTTCTTAGACCTTGTTATTAGCCTTTCTCGTATGTTCTCCACCTCACTGCTCAGGACTTGATTAGGAACAACTGGCCCCTACTTCCCCTTTTGTCCTGGATTCATATCCCAGGCTTATTTTAATCTAGTAAATATGTATTCAGATGGGCGATAACCCCCAAGTTATTCCCGGCCTTCACGTTTCGTCTGTGAGATCCAGTTGCATAATCGGCACATACCCTCTCCTCTCTTTCTTTATCTCCTTCTTATTTTCTCTATTTTCTTTTCTCCCTCTTTCTCTTTTCCCCCTCTCTCTTTCTCTCCTTCCACCTTTTTCATCATCTGGTGCTTGTTCTACATTATTTACATCTATTGACTCTGTTTTCCAACATCCATTCCAACTGTTTTGTTTTCACTCCAGCCCTGAGGCCTCAGAAACGTTTCCATTAATAGATTACAGTGGCTTGGCCAGGGAGTCCCATCATCATCCCTCCCTGGGCTGCCCGACATCTGTGGGCCCTGGCTGACACATTCATCTTCCACAAACCAGGGCTGAAGCCAAAAAGAGACCCATATATCAGTCTGCATCGATGGGCAACAGAATGGTGACGAATGGGCCTCGTTCACCGTAACGTCCAATCCAAGATCCAATCTAATTCCCCCCCCAAAAAAGGGATCATTTCCTCTGGGAACTTGAACTCGAACCGTTCTGCGCACAAAGGGAAATGATCTGTTAAGGTTTATTGCGGGTGATGTTTATTTTGCTGTGTCGTGTTTCTAACAGTCTCGTATGTGAAGGCCCACATTTTGCTCGGTCTGTTTGGGACTGATGCAGACTGGCAACCCCCTGGTGGCCTGCCCGCCAGGTGACCTTTGAGCCGCGGTCTCCGGTGACGCGAGATGCCCCTGCCCCCAAGCTGAGCAACTGTCATCGATAGAAGATCAGAGGGCGCCATGCGCAGCCAGAAGCCGCCCTGTACTGTACTTCAGTCTCCATATGTCGGTCGACAACCAACCCAGCAGCTCAGTTTTTCATGACATTTACAGCAATTAGTGCTCATCTTCTTAGTTTAGCTTGCAAGCCTTGTGCAATAACTGTAACAAACTGGACACCGATATTCAACGTACAGATGACATGGAATCGTTCCAGCTCAAATGTGGAAATATTGGTTGCTGTACAGGTTGCTGTCAGAAATTTGAATCTTATCGAGCATTGCACATTCAGTCGGTGAACAAGTTAAGAAAGCTTTATTGCTTGCGGCTGCAAGGAGACAACACATTACACGCCATGTAGGCCGCAAGGTGACCCACTGCTTTTTGTCAACATGGATGGATATAGTTGGCAAATAGAGGATGGGACCTTCCACGTCACCTGGATGACCAGAAATTCGGCCCCTGACAGTGTTTTGCATGTGATACACTGCGGCTGCAAACGTGCCTGTGAGACAGGCAGATGTTCCTGTTTTTCTGCGGGACTGTGTTACACAGACTTATGTCGTTGTGGTAACATTCAATTAATTCATTCATTTTTCAACAAATAAAAACAACACTGATCAAACTGTCAGTTCAAACCTCACTGTCAGTGTCAGGACAGTTATCTTCCAGTTCCTCAGTTTCTTTTGTGTTGACACAATTACAACAAAGACATAAGTCTGTGCAACACAGTAAACGATAACAGGGTTCACCTTACGGCCTAATGGTGCTACAAGTTTGTCCGCTAGCATGTTGTGCTAGCTACCTATTTAAAGAGAACTGCTCGACAGTCATTGGTTAAAACAAAGGCATGCAAATGTCCCATGGCTCTTCTTTCATTGGCTCCTTGCATAGATCTTGTGCGAGTGCTTGCGTGTGTGAGTGCGTGTGCGCTCTCTGACCCCTCTAAGCTTGACCATATGATTAACTCTTTCATGGCCTCTAGTAAGATAGTGGTCAGGCCCAGGTCCCCTTGTTTACGAAAGCCTAGTGTTACCCAGAGTTCAGGTTTGGGGGGTAGGCCTCTCTTTGCACACAAAGCTAAACACTGTATCATTTTATACAGAATAAAAAAATTCAGACAGTCTCTTAACAGGGTTTTAAGAAAAGGGATGTCAGTATGGAAACAGTGGGAAATATCGCAAAAGTAATCCCGCTTGGTTTGGAAAGCTCAAAATATTGCTCGTCCTCGAGTCTTGTTGAGTGGCTCACTGGCAATGGTTGTGTGAAGGGAGGCTTTGTATATGGAAAGAACAGAACGCTGAATCTAATTCTTATTCAGACAGTATCTTGTTCGGGGGCTGGTTTGATGACTCAGATGTGCCAGGGAAGGAACAGTAATCTGCTCACGTCACCTCTGCAGGTGATCTGGAGTTAATTGGTACAGATGTCGGTGAGGGAGGTATCAAGGCAAAGGTCATCCATCTATTA
The DNA here is from genome assembly GCF_021917145.1 of Hypomesus transpacificus. Classification (NCBI taxonomy): domain Eukaryota; kingdom Metazoa; phylum Chordata; class Actinopteri; order Osmeriformes; family Osmeridae; genus Hypomesus; species Hypomesus transpacificus. The sequence goes on from NC_061066.1 coordinate 3,534,407, forward strand.
TGACGACCCCTTAGTCTCTTCAGACATTTATATTTCAGTCCTACGTCATTGGTGCCAACAGCATGACAAGATACAGGAATTCTACTGTTACTGGGTACTGTAGGTATAAACACTATGGATATATATACAAATACTTGTAGGAGCATTTGGATCAGTTCAATGTGCACTTGTTTAATGGGAGGACAAGTCTAATCTTGTTCACCTTGTTAAGGTGTTTTTTAAGTGGCTGTAATACTGACTGAAGACTGACCGAATACTTGAGCTTACAGACTGTAATAAGTCCTTAAGTGGTGATTCCGCTTGTCAGACAGGCTCATGCTTTATCTCCTGAAGCACAGCCTAAACACCCACATACGGACGGCCAAAGAGCATCTGTCATTGCTAAAACTACACTATTAGCCTAGTTACAGCCTATGGATGTTCTCTCGGAGAGGACAAAGTATAGTACTGGAAGGTTGGAAATGAGCTCTGAATTTTGCATCCTTGGTGATTTGTCGAACTCTGGCCTCCAAGTTGTCATGTTAGTAGATGAATGGGTACCCTTGGTCCATGTTTTACATCACAGTCCTGCTTTACCACCAAGTTCATACGAGGAGAGCAACTGTGGTTAGGAGAAGACATAACAAAGATGAACAACGACAGCGTCAACCTTGAAAACCATGATGACACACTGCAAAGGGCAACGCAGGCTGGAGGTTCCTGTGAACTGTAAAGTACTGTTATTGTTAGTCCTGTAGGCTTAGTTTAGACCCAGTTAGACATTATGGATTAGATTGATTGTAGACCTCATCACTGAGGAAAATCTGTTGTCGAATACTCAACAAGAATATCTTGACGAATGAGTCTGAAGGCTCTCTCTTGCTTCATTCAAAGCTGTATAGGCAGGTTTTAACACTGTTTCTGTTCGATGTCATATTCGTGTGAAACTTGGAAGTGCAGCTTTCCACTCTGCAGCCCTTGACAACCCTGGCTGGAGAGAGTCTGGTTGAAAATAGAGGCTTGACATTTCCCTTAATGGATTTTTACCATTTTCAAGTGGCATGCACTCAGCTGAGGAGGAGTGTGAAAAGCAGTCCTACATATTGGCGTCATCAATGCACAGTCTGATTCTGTTTGGTACCTGTTGCACTTCACACGCGGGGAACACAAAGAACCGTGTATGGTGTTCTCTTGTCTCGGTACTGAGCTCTAAAATGGCACCCTACCGAATGCAGCAAGAACATGTTATAAATAGGATATCCAGCCTATCTCACAGACAGACCAGGCTTGCCGCATTGGGAGACGGTCAACGATGTGCAAGTGTCTATTTAGTAGTAGCTCAAGTCAATGTCAATGTAGTGGTTTGATACATTTAGTAAAAATAAAAGGTTTTGTGAAGGTAGTTTGTAATGTGATATATAGGTCTTTTGAGTTATTCCTCAAATATGATGAATTTTCATATGTTGATGCATGGGTAAAAAGTGACATTGGAAAATAAAAACTAAAGGTGTAACTATAGTACCTGGTATTGTCTGGGTCAGACCTAACCTAACACATTCTAGGAGGTTTCAGGTGTATCACTCTATAGCCCTAACAGAAATCCATCTGAAATACACACTGTTTATAATCCATCATTTCTCAGAATGTAAATCTTAAACAACGCTGGCGGTCTGACATAACTATGTATGGTTTTCCCTCCTGCCAACATAGATATGAGATGCACTTTCCTGGCTCGTCAACAGCCAGAGTGATGGTGCACTGGACAATGTTAGAGATAGGAGTCCCTCTGAGGGGAAACCAAACGACCATTTATGGGTCAGAACTCTCCGGCTGTTGCCGAGGGCTACGTTGCCCTTGCGCATTCATTGGACGATTGAAAGCAAGACTTGTTTGAACTTATTTCCTATCAAAACAAAATGGAGCCATTTCTCTCCTTTGTTGTTATGGTTTCCTCGGTGTCAAAGATAGAACCGGGCGCTTGTCACATCTTGGCGCCTCAAGTTCTCCCGTGTCCAGACCGATCCAATCCATTTGAGATAGGTGCCTCACAGATGGATGTGGGTGCCTTGGCAAAGACGTGAGGTGTTTTGGGTTCATCCTTCCTCCACATTTCCTTTTTTGTTGCCAACTTATCTCCCTCTCTTTCTCTCCAATGAGAAACAATCACCACAGATGTATTCCAATGGGGGCGGCCCACGCGTAGTTCTGTCCTAACCGACAGGGACAGAACCCTTCAGGCTGTCTCCCAACAGAACAGGAGTATAAATAGAGCATGTCAATGGGAACGAAGGGACGTGGGAGTCGTTTTAAGTGATATAAAATGGCTGCGGAGCTCCAATCTGGGTCTGTCATTAGCTTGGTGGTGGAGGTGTACATCAGCGGGTGTGGCCCGTCAGAGCCCCCCTCAGATCTGGGGCGCCCGTGGAGATCAAAAGGAGACCGAGCTGTATCATTCATGTATCACCCACCGACTGTGATGGGGGGTCTCTCTCTCTCTTTTACTCTCACTCTTTTCTCACATCCCGTTTTTCTCCCGCGTTCGCTTCGTCCCCTCGTTTCATTTTCTTTGTCTTTCTTTGCTCTCCTTTGTTCTCTCTCTCTCCGTGTGTCTCTCCCTCCCGTCCTCCTCGTGTGTTTCCTTTCTCCGAGCTGGATCATCAGCCAACAGTTACGCTCCCTGCCCTCATCCAGGGCTTTGCTGTCTGTGTGGATTAAGATGAGCAATGTCGGCTGAGGGCAAAAGCCTTTTCTACCTTACCAGGCCATTTGTCTGGCTATCATTTTCACTTTGAGGGTGTGCTTCTAAGTGCAGGCCAAACCGCCTGAAATGGGCCAAACACTGCACCGACTGCCAGCCTGTCGCTGTTGTTTTCGAAGAATGGGTTGGTGAAATAGTTTAAATGCGGTTTGACCTCTTTCTCTTTTGGATGTTCCTATTAGATTGGGAGCACATTAGCAAACTCAGCCATACCACCGATGGTCATTAGCATCCACTCCAACCCCCTGTACAGCCGTCAAGCTTCAGAGATCCCAGCATGTTCGTGACTTTGTCCTATGACATTTAGACCTTCCCTGTGGCATTTTTTCATCCAGCTCAGTCTCTCTCTCTCTCGATAATGGATCTGTGTTGCATCTGGTATAGATTCACTCGAGATAAACAAATGCCTGATTAAATTACTAGTGATATGCCTGTGTGCTTTTTATTCTGCTAGCACGTGTCACCAAGTGTCATGTTTAGAGGGCGCATGTGATTTGAATATTATTGTTGTATAACTGTCATTAATTCAATTGAAAACAACATAAATCAACAAACTTTTGGTACATTAGCACCAATATGTTTTTTCTGGAGGAAAAAAAACGGGCAAATAGGTGATGCTATTTGCTGTCCACATGTACACAATAGTCATATGTGTTATGTAATATTCAACAATCTACACTTGCTGCAAAGAAACAAAACGCATTCCAATCGATTCTCCATAAATCCACTTCACAGGTAGGTATTATAGGAATCAGCCATACTGCAACTCCCCCATCTGTTCCGACTCGCACTGAGGGTTCATGTCTTGACCAGGAACGTGCTGGAAATTTGGCCAGAGATTTCAGTGTCCTGGCTGTTGGGAGGTGGGAGAGGGATAAGTCATTTAGACACGGTCTCGCAGGTTTGTGAGAGAAAAATATTCTTTGAAACTAAAACAATGTTGGCGTTCCAATTCAAAGTGGATCATGTGAGCTAAAGCGTTCCTGGTAAGCGTGTATTTACAGCTGGGAGAAAGGTGTTCTTGTGAGGTTATGCAAGAATTGGATTTATGACTTTAGAAATATGGAGCACCCTCATGGCTACAAACCGACTGTGTAATTTATAGATGTGTTCATTTGGTTGATTTATCGTCACGTTCCTTCCCAAATGGTCTTGATCTATTTTTTTTGTATGTGTGTGTGCTTCCTGTTGCTGTGGAAAAAGACCTGAAGTCCTAAACCATTCTGAACAAAACTGGGACGCAGGACATCCTTGATACTTGTTGCTGTGTTTACTTGAACATCAAACTAAACCCTTCCCATCCATGGCAGCTTCTATTGTGCTGCTCAGTAGCAGAAACAATGACTAGCTTAGGAACCCTACACTTTACAAACATTTGGTCACAGATGGTGAGGATGACAACTATTTGCATGATCTGTATTTTTAAATCTAGGTTGTATCAGGGTGATTATGCCAGTATAATGACACATTCTGTAATCTGTACTGTATTCAGTGCTTTGTGGCAATGCATTTATGTGATATCTTATTGGGCTCTGTTAAAAGAAAATAAGACTATTCAAGGTAAATGGAGAGGGTATCAGATGCTATATAATGACCTTTGATAACAATCACCTTTCTTTCTTAGCCTTGTGTGCAATTTAGAATAACTGCTGCTTCCCAACTATGGACTGTGTTATGCTGATAGCCACTTAATGCAGTTTAGAGTTAGTTTACTAGGATAAACAATCCAGTCCATGCGATCTTTGAATGTGTCAATTACACCAGGTTATTTGAGACTGTATAGGATTATTTTCTCCATAACGTCAAAATGCAGAGATTGTTGTATTACAATTACCCAGAAAAAAATCTGTTGTTGTTTTGTAGTGGTGGTGATGGTGGTGGTGGTTTTCAATGAGACCTAAAGGTTACTACTTGAAAACTGAACTGACCGTCAAAGAGTTCGAGAAAGCTTTAGAGATTAGCGTAAACAAGTACTCCACTCTTCATGAAAATATATTCGTCTCCCGTCTATAAAAGCCCCCCTCTTGTCCGCATCCCGCACACTTCAATAGTCTCCTCGTCACAGTGACTGCATGAGCCAGCTGCTCCCTCCCTCAGCTCACTACAGAAGCTGCTCGAGATAACCGACTGCACCCCTGCTGTGAAGTCAGTGGAGCGCCCGTGCTTCTAAACGAATGGAGGGATGCTTAGCCTAGAACGTTTTTCTTTTACCTAATACGCCGGTGCTGTTAAGATGTTGAGTCGGTTCCAATGGAGGATATCAAAAGAAAGTACTCATTTTAATTCTGGAAAGTAAAGTTCTAAAACAAATTTGCTGTAGACTACGCAATAATGAACGACATAAAACTCGCAGTCTTGGGAAGTGGAGGAGTCGGGAAATCAGGTAGGGTTTCTGAGGTGCTCAACCATTTGGATTTGGATTTGGTTAATAACGTTTCAACTAATGAGCGTATTGATTCCTACAGCTCTCATCGTTCGATTCCTGACAAGGCGATTTATTGGTGAATATGCATCCTCCTCAGGTAAAATGTTCATGGTTTTTTACCTTTAGGACAGCGCCTAGACTTTGTTTTTGTTGATTTAATGCTAGTCTAAATTGAAAAACTAAATTTTTTCACCTAAGTGATAAAGTTCCTCGTGTGAACAATGTTAACAGACCATATATATTGAACCAGACTTCTACTTCTATTAATAAGCCTATAACAGTTGAAATGTTCGATTACCAACAGTAGGCAAAATGATTCCCATAATGTGGATGTTACTTAGATAAGCTGAGTCAATTCAGTAAGTTAATTTAATTTGTCCATATATATTTTGTTGTTTGTCTTAAATGAAAGCCTTGGGAATATCCTCTATTGATTTTAAATATAAACACTGAATGCGATTTTAATAGTCATAATCATCTGGTGGACTTTCTAGGGAGGAATTCTGATACACATCCAAAAGTTTTGGCCCTGATAGTGGCTCAATAGGCCATTGTTTCTTGGAGTTTAATCTAGTTTCACCTGAGCCGCTGACCACTCTCGCTATGGCACAGCTTGGCACCTTGCCAGGTCAGAGTCTAAGCCAAAAATGCTGCAGTCAAAGAATGTTGGCAACTCATGATTGTACATTAAGAGCGATCAATTATACACTGTTGGGGCAACCATTTTATTGCTGTATGTTGAAAAAAGAATCTTAAATCAATCTCTCTGTCTCTCTCTTTGGATCTCTCTCTGTATTTCTCTCTTTCTCCTCTTCCGCAGAGTGCATTTACAGGAAGCGTCTCTCTATTGACGGCAGACAACTCAATCTGGAGCTCTATGATCCTTGTTCCCAGGTGAGTCCAGATCAGGGAGAGGGAACAGCACAGACACTGCAACCTTCATGGCCACGCTAACATGTCGATGGTGATAACTGAGTTCACATCGACGCTTAATGCCCTCAACGCCCCCCGAAAACATACTGTGGCACCTTATCAGCGCCTATCATCTGCACCCATTCATCTCATCTGTAAAAACCTGAACACAATTAATGGGGACCGTATGAAGCAGGGAGCCAGGGTAATCTGTCTCACTTACAGTGCCTAGACACAGATGCCTGGCTCTGGGCTCCCTGGACAGACCCAGAGCCCCTTACTGAGATTCAGCCAAGAAGTCCATAAATCACAGAAGCCGGACCTCATTTGTCTGAATTAGTCCAGAACCAATTCTCCAAGTGAAGAAAGCTGGGCTAAGAATGCCAACACAGCAAAAGAAAAGTATATTACTTTCAGATGACAGCAGTATGCTTTAGCAGCGAGGTAAAGGATGACAGTGATGATTCAACCTGGGCTTTTTTCTCTCTCCACGGTACAGCGTCACAGGGGGACTTTGTGGTGTAGTACGGCCGCTAACGGTGCTGAGGTGGCCATTCCGTGACCTTGACCCCCGTCTTTCTGCTGTCCCTATGTGTGTCCTCTGCAGGGCGGAGAGGGAAAGTCCAACCTCAACGACCAGATCCACTGGGCCGATGGTTTCGTGGTCGTCTATGACATCAGCGACCGTTCCTCTTTCATCACGGCCAAGGCCATAGTGCACCTGATCCGAGAGCTGCAACTGGGCGTGGCCAAAAGGTATGACCCCCCCCCCCCCCCCACCCAACTCAGTGCACACTTCACCTCCATATCAGTCTGTTTATTATCTTCCCCTCGTTGGTCACCTTCCCTGGGGCTGATGTTGGCTCCTGGCAGTGAAATAACGAAGCGGGCTACAGATTTGAACACTCATTCATCTCAAGGACTGTAGCGTCAGTACAGCAACAACGTTCGACTGTATTGGCCCTGTCTTTGGCTGAAAGCCGCTTTTTGACAGGGATGGATGTGGTCTTCATTCAGAGTAGAGGTGGATAAACTAGCGCACAGCACGGCCTCCCCTCCTGCTAGCTGTTGCCACAAATGCAACGTTGACTCATCGACCGCGTCTCAGTCGACGCCTGGGGCCCGGCGTCTCGTCCGTCCTCTGTAAAGAGCCCCGCGGCAGCACTCGATATTTCGTTGTCTGTGTCGTTTTTCACCCAAAGGTATCGTGTTCCGTCGTCTGCTCATGCTGTCTCACTCTGTGACCCCCCCCCTTTCCCCTCCCCCACAGGGACACGGACTCTCTGGTGTTCCTGGTGGGGAACAAGCAGGACCTGTGCCACATGAGGGAGGTGCGCCGCGAGGAAGGCCAGCGTCTCGCCGCCGAGCACCGCTGCCAGTTCTACGAGCTGTCGGCCGCCGAACACTACCAGGAAGTGGTGCTCATGTTCTCCAAGATGGTCCACAACGCCAGCATGGGCAGCAAGGCCAAGGAGCGCCGGCGACGCCCCAGCGGCTCCAAGTCCATGGCCAAGCTCATCAACAATGTGTTTGGCAAGCGAAGAAAATCGGTGTGAGACCCCGCCCCTGCCCCCTGCCCTGGTATTTAAACCAAATGCACCTAACAGGCTATCAGCGGGGCTGTTTTTGAAGACTCCACGCATGGACTCAAGACCAATAGACTGACCAAATATAGCCTGAGCGCTATTCCCTTGTCTGTTAATGCTAATGCTGTTGCTATGGTTGTAACGTAAAGTTACATTTTGTTTTGAGGTATACATGATAATACATTTGTGCACTGTGCTTTTCGGATGGGACTACTTTTAGCTCACTGCCTTCCCGACTTACTCACGTTGAACGTACCTTTGGCTTGCAATCATCAGGGAATGGCATGTTTAGCACATGATATTTCAACCAATTGTACAGTGGTTGGGTGATTGTGTAAGAGTTATGTATTGTAAGCCTTAGTGGTATTTTGACCTTGCCAAATAAATGTGATGTAAGTCTTTAACTCCCGTATAATAGCTTTTTTTTATTTTACCCCACATATGCGAAACACAAGGGGTTTATCTTGATCTTTTATTTTATGGGTCATATGACCTTCAGCCTACTGTATGTCTACTGTGGCATGATTGAAAGATGACTTCCAGCAGTAGAATAGCTCATGCAAAGAAATGTACAGGCTTGGTTTTGGATGTTAAAGTAGGTTAAGACAATAACTGATAAAACTGTAGGTTAAACCTCTTTGTGAGGAAGAACTGAGAAGAAGAGAGAGGGAAAGAGAGATTAGAAAGACGATGCTAAATCACCTGCCACATATTTCACCTCTCACATTGTTCATACACTCCTTATCAATTATGTGATGTGACTGATACTGAAAACAAGTGTGCTATTACTGGATCCATTCCATGGTGGCTAGCACTGTCATTTGTATCAAATAATAACATTACAGCTTGGCTGAAAGGAAGGTTATTTTCATCCTGCCTCTGGGGAAATGATTTTCACTGCAACTCTCCAGTGTTGTTAGAGGATGATTTTCACTGCAACTCTCCAGTGTTGTTAGAGGATGATTTTCACTGCAACTCTCCAGTGTTGTTAGAGGATGATTTTCACTGCAACTCTCCAGTGTTGTTAGAGGATGATTGCAGGTTTGTGTTGCCTTTCACTTAGCTTGTAAATCATTAACTAATAAAGTAATCTTCCAGACAGACTGCAGTTTGTTAATTGGCATGGTGATCATGATAGCACTGCTTCTCTGGTGTGTGTCTGTGTCAATGTGTGTGACTCGGTCTTAAATCATGCAAAAGGGTGTCTGTAAGAGACTATGAACCCATCTCTATGCAGACTACAAACTCAGAAATGAAATTAGGATTCAATATGGATGAGGGACCTGTTCTGTTCAGACAGTCCTCACATGCATATCTTCTCCTCCTGCTCTGAATATTTTCCAAAGAATGACCTAACCCAGGGAAGTCAAGCGATTACATAAAAATAAATTGAGTTGACATTTGTCCAGGTCCTGGCAAACTATATCTCTGGCCAAGAACATTCTGAACTGTTTGGCTGAAACCCAACGCTGCCATTCCCAAATCAATATATCTTTTTTCCATAGTCTAGAGAGACAGAGAGAAAGAACAGAATGGTATGAAAGAGTGAACAACATGGGGTGGGAAAAGGGATGATGAGAAAACAGCCTGGACCACTGAGAGTGCCAGAGGAGGGTTATCTCTGCATAGGTGCATGAACGAGGTCAGGGGTCGTCGATGCATGAAGCCTCAGATGTGGTTACGGAGACTGCGGGAACAGCTCGCTCACCTGGACCCACCACTATGGGGGTGCTGTCAACGTTTTCAACGCTGCAGATAACCATTTTGTAAACAAACACCTGGCCTCGTCAGGAAATATGTACCCTGACCTCTTCTGTCCTCCACGCCCCGCAAACACGTAGGCCGAACTGTACGCTGGGGTGAAATGTATCGGCCTGTGTTTTTTCTCATGTCATGCTAGGAAGGCTTCGCCACAATTTATTTGCGGGCGCACATATTTTGGGTAAATCCAGTGTCAACAGAGAGGTGTAAGATGTTCTCTTCAAGAAAAATACATTTATCATCAGCCCAAAGAACACCGATTTTAAGTTTAATCGAAATACCAATGTGTCATTCTGTAAATCAAAAGAACAAGATCCCAGTAAGAGGATTAGGACCGGCCTCTGGGCAGCCATTTTCAGCACCTTAGCTTTGATTTGCTTTTCTTTGTAGGGGTCTTCAACAAGGAGGGGGTGAAATGACATGTAAAGCCATGGATTATGGGTAAATACAGACTGACTCTTGTGCCCATTTTCAGTCAACAGCCACCTCTTAAGCCCTTTAGGAAATCTGGGCATTAGACAGTCTGAAGAATTGTTGTTTATCACAGCCCCTGTTTATAGCTGCTCTTTCGGTGTGAAGGCGTTGAAATATAGCTGGGGAGAGGTCGCCCAAAGAGCCAGAGTGGGGAGAGGTGTTGCTGGAAAGCAAAAAAAAGATATTTTTTTTGTCAAAACACAGGCCTGTGGTGAGAGTCAGAGCCCAAACAGTTCACCTCCTCCTCTTCTTCCAACACCCCAGGTTCTGCACCTGACAAAGCATTGGCTCATTGAGGAGAGACTGGGCACCAGTGGATCTGATGTGTAGGATGGTGTTCATTGTGCGATGCAAGCCTGCTCTGTTTCTATTCCGTCCTAGTGTAAAACAGATTCACTTTGTTTTCAGTTTTTCCTGGTCAATTGAAAACTCGTATCCATCTCAGGAGGTGGCACATGAAATGCAAATCCGTTATTTCATAGTTAGGTTAGGCAAACATACTCAAAAGGCATCTCAATCAAGGTGATGCTTTGGCTTGAAGTCTCACCAGAATCCCACAGCAGTGAATGATGTCTGTTGTTATGGTGACTAAGTAGAAAAAATAAAAATAAAAAAATAAAAAGGATTTTGTTTTCAGCCTGAGCCACCAGTGGTCTTGTTGCCTGCCTGCAGGGTAGCGTAGGGGAGACCGGTGGATGAAGCTGTAGATGCGGCCGACCGTATAGCAAAGCTTGATGGGCTGTAATAGGGTCAGAGGACCACGCTTGCTGCAGAGGCCTGGAATCTGTTTGATGTTGCCGTGGCGGCGTGAATGGTCGACATCTGGCCCTGATTAGGCCTATAGACAGGGAGGGTCCATACATGCCAGAGAGCCTGAGCCCAGTGTGTTTTGACAGTGGAGTTATCATCTATGTGGGCTACGGAGGCGCCCTAATCTGTTCCATCCATTCTAAATCCCACTAACGTTCGCTCGCATTACCAAGATCACTGGGATGATTGACGGGTGGGTGAAAAACTGGGTTTGAAATCTTACCACAAACAGTCTCCTGTGTACTCTAAAATCAAGAAGTCTGTACCAGAAATCCTCAATATGATAGAACTTAGAACAAAGAACAGAGGACGTTTTTTTTCACCAATGACCAACAAGGAAACATCCCATATAGGTCTGTGACAAAGACAAATAAATGTACTGTGTGTACTCAGTGAGTTTGCAGAAGGCACTCTTTCATTCAACTTTACAGATGTGAAACTATGAAATACGCTGCTTGCTGGCTGCTCGCTGCTTTGTGACAGTTTGCCAGCAAACTGATTGAAGCTAACAACATGCAGCCGAAAACGTGACACAAACCTGTTTGGTGATGAGATGTGTATGTGTAAATGTGTGTTTGTATGTGTTTGGGGGGGGGGGGTCAATTACACCCTGGGTCAGTGCATTCTGGAGTCAGCGTTCTTAAAGCGTAATGATGTCATGTCAATTAAACCCACACACCAATTACCTCTCTCTTGCTAAAGACCGTTTCAGGTTTATTCCCGCAATGTCGGACTCAGTTCCTGTTTGACCCCTTTAACACCCATCTCACGTTCCATGCAGAGGCTTCAGTGAACTGCCTCCCCAGGCATGCCTTTATCACACTCTGAGACGTGTGAACCGCCTCACTTGCTAATCACTAACATGAATCCAGAACTAATGAACGTCGGCCCGCCTTTGAAGATCCTGGATGACGTGCCATTCCTGAGATGTGACGAACTGAAGTTGTTTTTTATTCCACCTCGTCGAGAGGGAGTCCCCAAAGGTAGCTCTGAACAACAAACATGTCTTCAATTCAGCACATAATATCTTTCTTTCCAGTAGAATGGGTAGCCTACTTGTCAGACAAGAAAACAGTCATCTCTCTCAAGTAGGTAATAATCCCCTGTATTCAAGACCACACTGACTCAAAAGATATCAAAAACTTGTTTGGATCCTTGTTGTGTGTGTGTGTGAGTGTGAAAGTTAACAACAGCATCACAGTCAGCATTAACAGCCTCCCTCTACATCTTAGTACCGCCTGAGGAAACTCAGACCGGTAAACAACAGCAAACAACGAACAGAACGACACGTCGCCCGCTTTTGGTTCCTGAACAAACAGGGAACCACCTGGGTGAGTGTCTCCTTTGTGGCGCCCTCCGAGGACCCCACCCTCAGCTGCACTCCCATCCCCCCTCGCATAGCTCCCGTCTCAGGGTGGGGGGGGGGGAACAGCTCGGAGCGATGGACGAGATAACCCAGAGTGCTCATAGCTGTGGCGAGCGGCGCGCAGCCAGCATTCCTCCTCGCCATCCACAGGGACGCCAGGTATTTTCTCCTGGCCAGGGAGGGGGGTGGAGGGGAGCGGGGGGGGAAGCGGGGGTGATAAGGAGAAAGCGGACAGCTGAGAAATGCTCCGTTTGCACTCCGCTGCCACTTGGCCTTCTCTCTGCCCCCGTGTCACAGCATGGATGGCTCTGCCCTATGCGCTGGCACGCCAGGAATGCATTGGAGGTTAATGTGACGGAGAAGGGGCTGCCAAAGAGGAGAGAGGGGGAGGAGGGAGCTGGGGTGGTGGGGGAATCAAGGGCTCAGACCTGGGGACGGGGTTATAATTACCCTGCTGACAAGCCACCGTGGGGTATCCAGTCCAGCAGGGGGTATTAACCAGGTCAGGTGAGTGGAGGTTACCTTCCAGCAGACCCTGGGGCAGTGACCTCCAGTCACAAGGCGCCTATCTGAGGTCCCTCCGAGTTAGGCTGAACACATTCCCATGTCACCACATCCAGAAGGGAGATCCCAAATGGAGTGATAAAGGGCTGAACAGTTCAGGTGATGGATTCAATTTTTATTGCTGTAGGTGATCTAGAGTTTCAGCAAAGTGACTCAACCACGTTCCCCGCAAACACAACCCAATGGCTCCGCAACCACACAATATTGCAATCAAGTCCAGATTTAATAAAACTCCATTTCATCCTAAACAAGGTTATTCTGACATGGTTGAGAATTGGCGATCTTTTCAAAAAATCTTGCTCTCAACCCAGATCGGACTGCGATTTAGAACCAATGTCGTAGAAGGAGACAGTAATCATATCCAGGTTACGTAAGATGAAAAACTAGAAGGGTTCACTTGTGAGGAAAAGTTTACTGTCCTATTCATTCCGTCAAGTCCTGCCAAAATCCCAAAGGAGACAAAGTTTACTTTCATAGGACCTTGTGGAGCACCATTTTTCCCACAGACTCCAGATAGAGAGAGAGACAGAGAAACAAAGAGAGGGAGACAGACAGAGAGAGACAGAGAGAGAGAGAGAGAGAGAGAGAGAGAGAGAGAGAGAGAGAGAGAGAGAGAGAGAGAGAGAGAGAGAGAGAGAGAGAGAGAGGGAGATAGACATGGGGAACAGAGAGAGGGAGACAAAGAGAGAGAGGGAGACAGAGAAAGACATGGGGAACTTGAGGGAGTCAGGGACCCACCCTGTATCTAAGCAGTGGAATTAATAAGGGAAAGGAAAACAAATGAGTGTAGAATGACCCTAAACACAATTCAGAGCATTTGGAAATGGGACTCCTCTGACATATTCTGAATGGGACAGAATAGAGCTTCACATCGTGATAACAACCATGTTACTGTCTGACACAGCTACCTACAGACGATGTGTACAGTGTGAACTGTGCCCAGAATGGGGAGTATTTCCTGCTTTGTTGACTTGGTCTCAGGTTATGCAGGTTAACCTTCTGCTGCATGAAGTCACAGGAGAGGTCTCAAACTGCCGACTTTCTATTTTAGTCGTCTGGTCCTTTGGTCCTCCCCACCACAAAGTTACAATTTACATCTTTATTTTTGTATTTTTGTATTTTTCTTGCTTTCAGCAATCAGCCATTTATCTCACTTTCTATTTTGACAGGTAAGTGCAACTTAGTTAATTGGTGAAAAAAAATGCTACGGAAATCAGACAACACAATGGTCCTTTCTTCAGCGGGAAGGGCAGAGTGAGTACCTCCACAGCCATGCTATGGCTAACCTATGTTAAACAGCTTGTTTGAGTCTCATAGCCTATTTTAAACACAATTTGAATCTCCCGACTTACTTCAGGAAGTCTGGGGAGGTCATGAACAGAGATGACATTATCATTCTGACATGTAGCCCCACAAAACAAGGTTTGCAAAACTCTCTTTAGGCCTTCTAAGGTGCAGAAATGTGAGCTGGGCAGAGATTCTAACAAGTCACTGATCCAGTCAGTGATGATACGAACAATGGGGCGGAAAATATGAAACCATCCTGTTGGGTCTCATTTGAGCTGTCTACTGATGGTATGAGGGCAAATCCTGCAGATTAAGTGCACTCCTGGCACTGCTAAGACATGGCCTCACAGGGTGACGAATTGCACTTGACTTCTCCATTATCTAAAAAGCACCATGCTAAAGCTTCCATACCTGCTTGATAACATAAAATACAGGACAGTGTAATAGTTTCCATGGAAAGGGATTTCATTATACTCAGTGCACTGGTAATAATAATTATATCAATATCTTGATTAAATTTGTTCCTACTGAGCCTGTAACTCGACTATATTTTAATAACGAGTAATAAAGTCACCCAGATGAAAGATTTCTCAGTGTTGGTGCCCCAAAGTGGATATTTAATTCCTCTTCCTCAATATTTAGGGTAAATAAAACTTCTGTATGCAATATTCTGTTTCAGTCTAAAGACTTTTATCATGAGGTCTGAAAAATGTGTCCTAAAAGTAGCATGAGATTATCATTAATGCATCCGCTCACCAGCTTGACTCAAACATTTCCTCGTCTGAGGCAACCTTTGAAGTTTTAACACGCATTTTGTATCAAATCCGCCCTATTAATGAGGCATAATCAGATTATCAGTATAAAAAAAAACATTCTCCCTCTGAACTTCCTCCACAGACCTCCTATTAGAAGTATCAAAGACGATTACACAGGTCAAACCTCTGATGCAAAAAATACAAATAAAGGGTCCACTGCCTACGTATCAAATCAGGTTTTCTGTTACCGACTGAAAATAAGCAAATTATCTCAAATTGCTGCTGGAAAAATCAACTGCTCCCTAATTTTCTAAAACTGGAATGTTTTGACTTCTCTTTAAGGTTCCAACCCAAACCAACTGGACATCTGCAGCATAGACTGTGACACGCAGTGTAGGGCCTCTCCAAGCAGGCTTTGTGCTGTCAAAACTCATTCTACACTTTTTCATTTTCTATAAACTGCAATACAATGAGGTGACTGTTCCTTCTCCTTGCATGACCTCTCCAAAATGATGTCATCATTCTCACAAACTTCAACGTTCAACTTAATCAATGTTGGAGGGCAAATGTTTGACTCATTGGTCATGGATATTGTGACTTCATAAGGTTGAGCTCACCTGCCTAAGACCAAGCACCTAAAAATATTTTAAAAAACGTGTTTTTTGTTCTCAAATTTGACTGGAATTGCATTTTCCATCAAATCCTTATTTAGCATCCTCTATTTGACACAGAAATGCCTTATGTGGTACACATTAGGCTATAGCTAAAACCAAACCTAAGGGCAAAACTAGAGGCTTGTGTCTTAAGACCACATACACCACACTCACACACAGAGAGAGAGAGAGAGAGAGAGAGAGAGAGAGAGAGAGAGAGGAGAGAGAGAGAGAGGAGAGAGAGAGAGAGAGAGAGAGAGGAGAGAGAGAGAGGAGAGAGAGAGAGAGGAGAGGAGAGAGAGAGAGAGAGAGAGAAAGAGAGATGGATGGATGGATGGATGGATGGATGGATTTCCTCATTTTCCTCAGCGGGAGATGCTACTCTTTGGCTGCCCATCTCCACTAAACCAAGACTACAGAACCATGGCATTCTGAACACCTGGATGTGCTGGGGGTAGCCCCTATGTAGATAGCAAGCTTAATTCCAGAGTTTGATATTGGTATTAAATGATCTTTGGGCTCCTGTACAGACCGTCATCCTCTGTATGTCTCTGCTTCATTGAAGCAGCACACAGTCTCTGCTTGGCGATCCATGACTGTTAGTGAAGTTTCACACATGTACTGTCGGTTGCGTTCTGTTTCAGATCACAGTCACCACACCAGATTTCAGCTGCTGGGTTCACAGGTTAAGGTTGTTTTAATGAACATGTTTTTTAAGATGAATGTGACATGAGCAGGTGTCCAGACAAAGGCGTTATGGGATCTGTTAATGTTTGAAGACATGCTCCCGGAATAAACGATGTGAATTGGAGCGAAGTGTTCCATTTTTCAATTCAAGTTAACTCAGTGATATCATTGTCAACTGATTGGGTGGACATGACACAAGTCAATTGTGTATATCTATAGTTGGCGGGGTTGTCTTCATGGATGGATCTTGTTACATACAATATTTTTCCTTGTCCCTGTAAGCCTTATTATTATGGCAATAGAATTAAGTTGTAGTTTGACTGTCAAGAAAAACACATTAGTTATGAATCAGTAAACTTTTTTTTTTTACCCCGTAGATGTCCCCAACCAATGTTCCCATGACTCGACATTAAAGCTCTCTTTTGCCATCTGGTGGCCTATTCTTAGTTGAGTTATCCTTATAAATATTACTGTCATAGGTTAAACTGGTGCTTAGTAAGATAAACCAAAAATATATTCACTGTTTTGCCTATTTGGGTAAAAGAACGTTGTTGAAGTTCATGGTTTTAAGACTGCAGAGTAACGGTAATTCATTCATCATAATTGTTGATCTAATCTATCAGTTGGGTTTCCTCAGTATGGATTGGTGACTTTACATTATTAGATTGTCACAGCTTTTGGTTAAGCCATAGGGAAATACTACCACCTACTGTTCAATAACATAATTTACTGTGAATCACTTGCAAAATATTCAAATGTTTCTTAACACAACCAAAAAACACCCTGTGCGTATTTTAGGGTGCTTTCACACCTATTAGTCCGTTTGCTTGGTCCGAATCTGTGGATGAGTTGCTACTTTGTTGCATTTTTCATTAGGTCCGTTTAGTGTTCACACGGTCCTGTTTTAAGCGAACCAACGTTTGGAAAAAAAAAAATGACATTTAAAAAAAACAATGACACGCGGTCATACAGGTTGTTAATCTATTGGACAGAATGTGTGAGGAAAAATCACTTCCTGTCACGAACAACAATGGAGCAACAGCAGCGTATTGCGATCGCAATACTAAATTTAATTGTTATGATTTGGTGTTGCACGACCACGTTTTTTGGGTTGCTCGTTGGTCTTTTACTCAGAATTATATCCAGGTTATCAAACCATGGGAATTATATGTTTTCGTCTGACGAGCTACCACTTTTCCTTAGAACATCACGCACTTTTAGCTGTCTAAGTTTTTAACTTTCAACCAACATTGGTCAATGTGCGCAAGAACACAAGAACGGAAATAAACGTGGATTGATAAACAGCCAATATTCAGGCTACAGCTCTTACTTTGAAATATGTTTAATAGTGGCCCCTCCTTTCACCCCCCCTCACGTATCATCTGTCTCCCCTTTGCCACTTTTGTGAAGGGAATTGGGGAACGGAAACACTTGTTGGTGTGTCTCGCGAATTACCAAACGTCAATTGTTAGCGCAGGGCTCAAATATTTGCTTTGCCGATTGCAAAATGTGAAGGAAAAATGATTGGCAGCGCTTTGCTCGCTGACCGTGGGCTGTGTTGAGGTTCAGTAGGGTGAATGTGCTCTTTAACGCCCACATGCAATGACGCAGAGAGTAGAAAAATACCTGGTTAGTTTCCGTAAACCGCATGATACATTTGCATACACTCCAGGAAGTTTAATGTTCACGAGACACTTGCATTGTACACCTGGCTGGTTTACATTATTTCCTGAACATTGTAGGATATTTGAGTAATTCGTAGAGAACGCTTACACTCGGACCACGAGTTCCGCGATACGGTTATGGTTTTTAGACTTGAAAGAAAACGGCATCTGGAATTAAATCGATTAATCTAAATGAGTAAATATGACTTTGGCCATTGTGCCATTGTTGTTTGGGCTTTTATCTATCACGTCAGCTCTGAGCATTTTGGAATGGCCCGCTCTTAGTTGTACACAAGAGGTGAGACTGGATATTTATCTCTCATGTTTCCTAATTATGTACCGTGCTAATTACGTATGTATCAACAAAGTTGTTGGTTTAAATTATTAATTTGATGTGAATAACACCATAGGATTGTGTTAACTAAGGAAAAATACTGCAAGTGTCTAAGCCTTGTGTTTCAACCATTGAAAAAGTGGTCGGAAGTCTTTATAAATAATGTTTTTTTCAGGGTTTGGGTTGTGAAGTCCAAATATGTGAGTTCCTCCCATCTGAAGTATTATTGTAATCATACACATACTTTCATCTGCAAATTGGGGCAGACATAGAAATTCAAAAAACAAGAAAAGTTGTCAGTACTAGAAAGCCATTACTTCTTCACATCCCTGAGCCACTCTGTTTTCTTCTATAGCTAATTGCTTTGATGGAGACTGGCTGAAGCCCAACGACTACACTCCAGGTGGCCCTGTGGAACTGGAGGTAGATGTTGACACTAGAAGAGATGAGAGAGGAGACTTGAGGCCTGTGCTTGTGGTGCGATGGAAGGCCAAAGATGACGGTAAATCATAGGATAAACTAGAACTACGTTCAGTGTCATTCTTGAAAAGCAAACGGAATACTTCAGGAAAATAATTCTCTCGTTTTTCTTACGCAGGAAGTATTTCGCACTTGAAGGGAACTGTGGTCCATATACTGATGCTCTCTAACAACAGACCCATTTGTGTCAGCTACCTCTTCTCTAATAGTATAGGCATGCGAAACCGCGCTTTGGAAATGGTAGGCCTCATCAACTCATTAAACACAGACTCTGTTTGATTCGTTACTATCGGACCCATTGTTGTTGCACACATCACCTGCTGAGGATTGTGTCTCCTCCACCTCCTCCAGTGGTCGTTCTCTCTGGACCGTGTGGTGGTCGAGCCTGGTCTGTCCTACGTGGTCACTGTCTCCAACCTCCCCAAGCCAAACCTGATGCACACTAGTTACAACATCAGCAAGAGGGTCGAGGTTCCAGGTAAATGTGCCTCCTGATATCCAATTAGCACATTCCACACGTCTATCTTTATTCATTGAGCAGACACTTTGCTCTGAAGTGACATACAAATAGTGCAAGACAGTACATGTACACATAAGTTCATAGTACACAGATGTATGTAGTAAACATACAGTATGTGTTTTATGCACCTTGTATGATAGAGATTGTTTGGATATGTCACAATAACAGTCCTTTTTACATCACTTTAATGCATAGTGTGTAATACTCAGCTTTATCTGATTTCAATTGATTCAGATTGCGATGACCCTGGAATGCAGGGAACAAAAACCTGTCTGGAAACAGGTAAGTGCCACATTATGGGTTCAATCCTATGCTTCCATGTCTTAAGGGCAGTAACGCCCAAGGAAGTTGTTTTTTCAACTGAACTTTATGAACTCATCGTTCTGTGATGACAGGAATTTTATGGCGCCCTAACATGACCCTGCAGCGGTCCACTAGTCCTGCTGGTAAGAGGTTCCTCACTCTGGGGTTCAGTACTGATAGACACGCCGATGACTACAGAGTCTTATTGAAGTGCTTGACTGACAGACTGCATAGGGACATTGCTAAGGTAGGCCATGTCTGTCTGTCTGTCTGTCTGACTGTCTCTCTCTCTCCCCCCCCCCCCCCTTTCTCTCTCACTTTCTGAATGCCTCAATAGTGCTTGATTAACAGAATCGCTTAGCCTAGCAACCTATCACATCAAAGACAGAGACCGGTTAAATGACTGTTTTGTCTCCCAACCATATGACCTAGAAAACTTGCCGTAACAATGTGCTCACTGCAAACCCCTCAACCCTTAGGGTTTTGCCCCAGATGTTGACGCCACAGGAAACTCTGCTTATTCTACCTTTTAAGCTGTTATCAGTGGTTTCAATCAGACAAGCAAATGCAGCTTATTGTATTTTTATAAACCATCTGAAAATCTTGCCACATACCC
Organism: Hypomesus transpacificus; assembly: GCF_021917145.1. Classification (NCBI taxonomy): domain Eukaryota; kingdom Metazoa; phylum Chordata; class Actinopteri; order Osmeriformes; family Osmeridae; genus Hypomesus; species Hypomesus transpacificus. Next base: position 3,554,341 of record NC_061066.1, read on the forward strand.
AGTCACCACGTCAAGTGTAAAATGAAATAGCAGGAATGTCTATGATGTACTGTAGTTGTGACTTTGCAGAGAATCAAAACAGACTGAAGTGTGCTGTTTCTTTAAAAGTGTTTGGTAGCACATAGTCTTTCTAGAGACAATAATTAATTCATCTTAATGGTTTTGTATAGGACAATCAGACCTCACTCAGCGTGAACTTTGATCTTGAGTACTGGCCACAAACATGTTGCAGTTTTGACGCTGAGGTAAGTGAGCTACCATTGACAAACTAGTTTTGCAGGAAAAGCATTGGATTGAATAATAGTCAGCAGGTATGAATGTGTGTTACAGCAACAATGTTTTTTATTCATTATATCTCCATCTAGATCCAGCCTTTTTTCCCTCTGTGCAGCAATGACTGTGTCCGACTAAGGAAAACCTTCAACATTTGTCAAGGTACTGTTATTACTGATGTGCCAAATTTAACTTGAAGGCATAGATAATGATTTGTATTGAGTCGTACTGCTTATTAATAATATTGTTCTTTGCCCATTTGGTTCCTACAGTCCCCCCAACACCTCAACCTCCTTCAACCTCATCCTGTATTGGCACCACCATAATTGTCTGCACAGGAGTAGTCTTCGGTTTAACCGTGTGTTGTATTATATATCGACTACTACGTGGAAGAAAGACAGGTTGGTAGACATACAGATACTGTCATTAAATCTCAATTAGTACATTTACATTTATGCATTTTATGCATAGTATTACTTATCACACAAGCACGGCCTACAACCACCCTCTGTTACAATCACATAGGCCTACATTCACATTCACCAAAAACTTGAAATGTAGCTCAGGCTGTTTCTGATACTTAAATAAAAAATGTTCTGGAATGTTCTGAAACAGAGCCACTGGGTCCCCTCGCCGTGCACGGGAAGGAACAAAGCAGGAAGCTCTCCAGGGAACACCCCAGGGTGCTGATCATCTACTCCCAGGACCACCACCTCTACAAGGACATCGTACTGAAGCTGTGTGCCTTCCTACAGGCCAAGTGTGGCATTGAGGTGGTGCTGGACCTTCTGGACACCACCTGGCTGGGCACCATGGGCCGTCTGCCCTGGCTGGACTGGCAGTGGCAGTCCACAGACAAGATTATTTTCCTTTGCTCTGCGGGCGTGCAGGCCAAGTGGCGTGCCATTTGTGGTCAGCCCAAGGTCAACCTTAGAGAGGACGTCTTCTCGTCCATAGACGACATGCTCACTCCCGCCCTCAACCTCTTCCTGCCAGACATGCAGAAGCCAGCAGCCAAAGGCAAGTACCTGGTGGCTTACTTTGAGGACGTCAGCACGGAGCGGGACTTGCCGTCGGTTTTTGACATTGCTATCAAGTACAAGCTGATGAAACACTTTGAGGAACTCTGCTTCCAGATTCTGGAAGTGGAAAAATACCAACCTGGCCAAGTAAGCCACATTGAGGGCATCAGAGAAGAAGATTATTTCAACTGTCCGTCCGGTGAAGCCCTCAAACTGGCCGTCGAAGCCTTTCAGGTCCACCAGTTTGAGCATCCCGATTGGTTTGAGAAGCAATGCGTGGCCACTGAGGAGGAAGCATTGACCGAGCACAAGCCCCTTCTCATCCAAGCCCCTCCCGTTTACGAGTGCGTGCCAGAATACCAAGGCGGAGCCCCCATTCATATTGTTGACGTGGAGATCAATCAAGAAGGTGACAGTATTTATACGGTCACTCCGGAAGTCAACCAAGAATGCCAAGTGGCCTCAGTTGTGGTGCATCCCAGGATGGACTCTTCCTGTCATCAGATCTACCCCCTAGAGCAGACCGTACAACTTCAGCCTGGTGTGCTCCACTCAGACCTGCAAACCCATGGAGGAGACCCGTTCTACGTGGCCACGCCTGCTGTGTGCATGCCAGGCTGGCTTACCGAGGACAGGAGTCCTCTGGAGGAGTGGTCAGTGACAGGTCAGCACCCCACAGAGAAGAAGGAAGAGGAAGAGGACCTGTCTCCCAGCCTGCCATCCCCTGAGGATTTGCAGAGGCTCATTGCTCTTCAGCGGTTCCTCAGCTCCAGCACAGCAACCCTTTCAGAGTCGGCCAAGGAATGGTACCTTCCCCCACACCCGTCAATCAATGTCTCACAGCCAGTGGAGATGGAGGAGGAGGGCTTTGCAGCCAGTGAGTTGGTGGAAGCTTCAGATAAAAGACCCATCAGTGGGTCAGACCAAGGCTATATCTCCAGGATTTCTTTCCCAGATGAACAACTCTGTGAGAATCCAATGGCAAACCTAGCTAGGCTGCAAGAAGAGCTCTTTCAGAGCAGTCTCTAATACTTTAGATAATGTTGTGGTGTAAAATGATAAGGTTTGGTGGAATGTATTGAATTAATGAGCATTATGGATAATCTTTCAAATTATTCTATTTAGTTTACTTGCCATATACATTTTTTTTTTACTTCTTAAAGAATACAGAAAATCCTATCAGTCTAAGTGTAGTCCACAAATTTATTTTTTATGCCAGTCACGATTGAGTTGTACATCTACAGTACATCGATATCATCATATCAATACAGATATACGATACACACTTTTTACATGTTGAATTTGTTTTCTGTAAATAAATAAAGATTTTCAATTTTCCTGTAAACAATTTAGGAATAAAACGTCCAACCCCATTTAATGGGAACAACAAGAGATAGAAAATTTGAAACATTGAATACATTTCGTATTTTCGGCTCAAGAAAGCAATGTCCTTTGGTAGTTTGTGTTGTCTCTGTGCTTGGTCACAGTTCTGTTTGAGGTTAACAACAAAAATATTATTTTTAGCAATAGAATCTTATATCATTGCCTCATTTGTAAACCCAAAATAAGCCATCTAGCAAATCAAACAGCATCATCAATATTCAATTAGACAACTGATGTTTTTATACTCTGAAATAAAAGAGAAACTTATCAAAACTTGTAAATACTTTGGCATGATATGATTAGCAATATACAAATCATCGTATTAATTGATAGTGCAATCAATAATATTTAATCATATTCACGTAACAGGTCGATTTTTTCTGTTTGGCAACTCATGTTCAAGAAGATAATAAACTTAATTTGTGATAAAAACCCTTCAGAATCTGTCCAACTGCATTAAACCAACAGTGCTCTGCACAAAAGGCACCCTATTCTTTTTTTCCATTAAAAACAACAACAATAAAATCAATATAAAATTGCACAAGTCATCATAAAGTTCATAATGTGATCACCAGGATACATTATTATTTGTTTATATTATATAAAACAATAATAGCCATGGGTTGAGGCACTGGGAAATAAAATGACTAAATGACCGCTGTATGCGTGTTGGAACAAGCCAGTCATTTGTAGTTCTTAATTTGGGACTTGTCTTTTTGGTTGTGAATTATTAACTACTTACTAACCGAGAGTGAAGTCATGCCTGAAATATCAAACTGAAGCTTTAACGTATCGACAGAGCTAAAAATGCCATATAATGAACAACTTACTAACCTCGCTATCGCTCAGACAATATGTTCAAGCCTCAGTTAGATATTTCCCGGCATACTCTCGGTTAGTAAGTAGTTAGTATCAGACCGGCGAGGAGGTCAATACGCGGCTGGCATGACTACCCATTAGACGAGAGTTCAGGCAACACCTGAAACACAAAGCCTCAGTTTGAAATTTCCCGGCATGACCTCACTCTCGGGTTAGTAAATAGATATTATTAAACATAAAGGAAAAAGATGATACAAGAACGGATGAATCTGTGATCTCACTGATGAGTCATGTATTCGCGTCGGCACAAAACCCAGCTTGTTATTGATCAACCATGACTGTTTGAAGGGTGCAAGATGGCAAACCATACGAATGTTTTCATGTTTGCATGTCACTACATTGCTCCTGCATCAATAGCACCTTAGCATCAGAAGAGATTGTCTCGCCTTTTTCGATCGAAATGTTATCACTAGTAAATGGAGCTCGAGTGACAAAGTGCAATGGTTATAATTGTATACATCTCTCATCGATCAAAAATGACAGTATATGTTCAAGAAAAGACCATGATCAGGGGCGGATCTAGAGATTTTCATTCGGGGTGGCAGAAGGAAGTTGTTGGGTGGCCTCCTGGAGGGTAATCAAACGGGGGGGTACAGTAGTCCCTATGGTAAATGATTAGGCTAGGACATTGTAGTTTAAATTAAACAGTAACATTCATATTATTTATTGAAATGTTCTGGAATGTACACATAATATTTTTCCTTGGGAAGATTGAGGTTCATGTTGTTTAATTGTAACTTGTTTCACTACATGCTCTTATATGGTTCTTCCCTTTGGGACTGTTTTTTCACAATGTGTGCTTCATGTTTTGGCTACCCTCAATGTTTGGGGCTATCTCGTTGTTAAGATCAGAGACATTTGCCCTTTTGTATAGCTCTCTCTTGGAAGTCACTTTGACTAAAAGCGTCTGCTAAATGCATTTAAAAAAAATTGGGGTGGCAGTATTTTTTCTTGGGGTGGTAGCTGCCACTCCTTGCCACCCCTTAGATCCGCCACTGACCAAGATTGAATGTAGAGGTAGGTCTTGTCTCGAGTAAGGAACAGTTGATCGGAATACTTTTCGTGTTCGTATTATCTCTAGATAGACTCGACCTCTTGGCCTATCTCAAGGTCATCTACACTGTTACAAGGTAGACTAACATTAACTTCTAGAGATTTCTTAGGAGGAAAGTACACACCATACTCATGAGTAACATCAACGTCTTAATTTCAGTGTAGAAAACACAACATGACCTCTTCAATAGCTTATAAGCATTCAAATTACGCATATTAAATTACGCACATGTTCCACTAGCCCAGGGGTCTCCAACTCCGGTCCTGGAGAGCTACCATCCTGTAGGTTTTCAGTTCAGTTGCAAATAATGTAGCCTCATTCAGCTCATCATCCAGCTAATTTGTAGGATCAGGTGTGCCAAATTGAGGTTGAAGTGAAAACAGTCTGGATGGTAGCTCTCCAGGAATGGTCCTAGTCTAATCATTGTGTTGGAAACAGTACTGGGAGTTACCACAGACTAGAATACAATATTTGAATTGATATAAAACACCATATTATGTTTATAATTATAACATATCCAGGTTATCAAATTTAAAATAAATATTCTGATCTTGCACTTATAGTATCTTGAGGATGACAGGATCAGTTCGTCTCTCTCTTTCTCTCTCTCTCTCTCTCTCTCTCTCTCTCTCTCTCTCTCTCTCTCTCTCTCTCTCTCTCTCTCTCTCTCTCTCTCTCTCTCTCAATCTATCTTTCTCTCTCTCTCTCTCTATATATATATATATATAAAGTGACTCCTATTTTAAGTGCATGTCAATTATTTATGTTCCCAGACAACAAACAACCACAACTTCACAAGAACATCGCATATTGACGAATAATCGCTAAATAAGCATCTTGAAAGGTCCATTGTAGGTGTTTGGGGTGCAAAATTACTCGGCTTTGACTGTAGCACCTGTTGACTAACCTAGTTGATTGAGTCTGTAAGGCTGTTGTTGACACCTGTCCATCAAAATCCTGCCAGTGATGCAGGTACAGATCCCCCCACCCCACGAGAAAATGACAGATCTATGACTGAGTGGTTACAGCCAAAGTATTGACATAGCCATGGGGACACATGTCATTTTCGGAGACGCAGTGCGAGAATTGCGCCGGGTTGCTTCCATTGAACCTTCTGACGCCTCTCATTGCTATGCATTGTTCAATCAGCTCCAGGCACTTGCAGGCCAGGAGGAACATATTCTTGAACATAAAAACCGATACGGGCATTTTGTAAACATAAACTTGAAAGCATCTAACCACCAACAAGGGCGCGTTGACCAGCACACCAGCAAAGAACCTGGCCCAAATCCAGCGACAACGCATCTCCGAGGCTGTCAGCTCGTACAGCCACATGACTGGGACGACCAAGGCAATGAAATATACTGAAATAACCGTGTACTTTAGGTAGACTGTAGGTATCTCGTTCTTAAGTAGCATCTCTACTAAGGTGAAGCTGTCAATGAGATCCAGGCAGGTGCTCACGAAGCAGCTTTGGGAGTGGTGTCGCGTCGCCCCGTTAAGGTCCTCGATGATGGAATTGATAAGGCAGTATAGCAGAGGCGCTGAGAGAAGCATGATAATCTTAAAACCAGTGACCCCAAACGGAACTTTGAGCGTGATGAGGTCCAGGATCGACATCTCCAAAATGAGCACCACTTTAGGGGTGCAGGCGATAACGTAAATAAGCCAAGCTAAGTAGGCGTAGGTGAACTCCCCAAGGTTGCAACCGAATATGGAGCTCTTCTGGTGGAAACCACAAGCCCGTTCTCGTTTGCTTCTGGCGTTTTTCATGAAGAATATACCCCAGCCCAAAATCACCACCAGGTCCGTGGCTATCCATGAGCACCAGTAGAGATCTGTGAATATAATGAGGTAGAAGTCCAGGATTCCGCCCTGGAAGATGAGGATAAGAAAGCACAGGATCTTGTACAATATGTTCCTCTTGGATTTCTGCACGAACAGGGGAGCGGTCTGCATGAATTCTCCCGATGTCATACTGTAAATAGTGGTTGCAGCTGCTGAAGATACCAAGGGTTTGATACTGCTCTCCTCTGGGTTGATGCTTCCAGTGGACGTCTGTGTATCCCTCCTGGAAGAGCCGCTTGTGATAAATTGCTGCCTGTTTTCCAGAGTCGAAGAGACGGGCAATTCGGGGAAGATCTCTGCTACGGGTTGGGGACAGTTGGCCTTGGGATTGTCGTTAACAATTTCTGCAATCATTGTATTGCACGTTCGCCTCCTTTCTGTTTTTTTTTATGTCATGGATGCTTTTAGGTGGAGAGCGATAGGGCAAGCGCAAATCCAGACATGGATTTTGTCGACGGAATGGATTACACACGACGTATTACACAGACTAAAAGGTTCTAGGAATAATAACATAATTATATTGTTAGTGGATGCATAATGTAAACGAAAAAAAAATATATGTGCTCTGAGGAAGCAGTATAGGCTGATGTGTTTGTTTACATCTTGGCCCCCACAAGAACGCCAAGAAACCTAAAAGCTTTGATAATAAACTTTATTTTCAAGTTATGATGGATGGCTGTGGACCATAGAAAACACACATTTCAGTATAAACATATGCATTCCAATGGAGTTCCATAAGAAGTGACCAGCTGTCTGGAGGTTGTGTATGGGAATCTGCCAGCATGGCTTAATTTGCATTACTTGAAGCAAACAAAGAAATATTAACATTTCATAGACAGGTACTCAAACATTCAGCCTCATTATTTTCTGCATTTTAAGTCTGTGCTGTTTATGAGATTCCAAAATCACAAGTGTCACTTAAGCTTGGTTCCAGAGAAGGACTTGTCATTAGCTACCACAGGTGTTCCTGAATAGGTGTGATTCAGGACGGCGAGAAATGTGCACATGGGCCCATAAAAAAGAAAAGAAAACTATTTTATAGATAAAAAGTTATTCACTGTCATTCCTTCCCGTGTGAGAGGGAAACAGATTGACGACTGTGAACATTAAGAGTGCGTTTGTGCATGTGAATATAGGAAGTGGAGTGTTGTCCTCTCCCAATTCAAATCAGTGCATGAGAAGAAGATTGTTCCAGAACCACTGCAAAAAAGGTTTTCACCCACATACAGTACGTGGAGCTGTTTTAAGAGGAGGCATCCTTCAAGTCTCCAACTCTCCAAATCAAGAAAGGAACAACACCTGGGTAAATGATAAACAAGTCAACCCCACACCCACAAATAAACTGAGGAAGTTTATTGGCGATATTTAAATATTGTTATCACTTCTTTTTGTTACTTCTCATTTTGTTGTATTTTTTGTTAAGTTTTTAGTTTTTTATCCTTTGTACATAAACTGGACCAGGGTAAATTCACAAGGACAGGTTACTAGAATTTTTTTAGCACGAGCGCACCAATCTCTTTGTACAATTGTTTTGTCTTTTTTATATCTTTTTTTACCTTTTTATTTCGTTCATTAATGAATGGCCTGCTGAAAGGCACTGCCACAACACAGGGAAAAAAAAGCTACTGTCTATCACTCACACGAGACAGTCCATTCTAGTGTCTAGTATAGGTGGGGAAAAGGGGGGGAGGAGAAGGGGCGTGGGGAGGGCTTATTGAGGGCAGGCGGTGCTATAGGTAAATCTCGTAGATGTCGTCCAGCTCCTCGTGAAACAAGTCCCATTCGTCCTCTGAGTCCGTGACCTCGTCGTCGGTGCCCGCCGCCAGGAGCATGAGGAGCATCTCGCTCAGCTCGAACGTCACCATCTCCTCGTCGTCGTTGTCAAACGAGTCGGTGCTCTCGCGCTCGTCAAACAGGTCCCACAGGGGCGTTCGTCTTGAGCTCTGGAGTCGAAAACAAACAAATAAAAAGAAAAACACTTTAGACATAGATATTGCAGAGTTGTTGACCGATCACCCTTCGAACAGAATTCACGAGAATGTAAGAATTCACTTCGAGGCCGACAAGTTCTGACGTGTATTGGCTTTCGACTGGGTCCCTGTGCCCCTCCATGTTCGGTTCCTCCTTACCCGGTTCCTGCCGTTGGAGCCTGCTTGTCGTCTCTGGGGCTGGGGATCCTCCAGACGCCCATCGGGGAAGGCGTGCTTGTAGAAGCAGTTGGAGCCAAACGGACAGGTCCCGCGACCCTCGTCGAAATATCGACACGCTTTGCTCCTGGAGCCAATGGGAGGGCGGAGGAGAGGGTGGGTAAGAACAAAAATAAGTGAGCATTCAGCAGGCTGGATTCTTCCAGAAGCCTGGACACAGGCCCTGATGTTCAATGGAAGAGAACAAACATGGACATTGATTGGGAGGCTCAGGACATCAGTCTTTGATGCAGGTCTGAGTAGAATTCTATCAATCCAAGGTAGATCCCATTTACTCTAAGTGGTTGTTTGGGAGAGAGCATATCTTTCAGGCTTTTACAATTCAGTACAATTGGCATTGACCGGAAAGGACAAATGGAATTATGCCATACCCCATGCCATCCTTGTACTTCTGAATGAGTTTCTGCTTGTCCTCCTTGTCCTCCACCCAGTATTCGCTCGGAATGACGAAATTGGACGTGATCCGGCATTCTGGGCACGACCTGGGAAGACACCGGAAGTTCCAGATGAGATGGTCACAAACGCCTGTGCGAGCCTGGGGCTTAGCAGAGATCACGTTCAGCACTAATATGAGCCGACAGTGAAAAGGTCTTGGCTACCACCAGGAAAGAAGAAAGGAAGTCCAGAAGTGCGGTTTTCTGCCAACACACATTTCAAAACACTGGGGCACAACGAAAACAGACGCTCTACATAGAACTAGCCCCTCTCACAGTACACACCAACAATGGCCGGGTTTCCCAGATTCGTTAAGAAGCTTTTAACGCCAAGAGCTTCTTAAGAGCGTTCAAAGAGCGTTCTAGAGCATTCTTAAAACGCTCCCAAGAAGCTCTGAGCGTTAAGAGCTTCTTAACGAATCTGGGAAACCCAGCCAATGTCCAAACACCAGCGTCCCCCATCTCCCCTTTTCCCTCGAGGCTTGTGACTCCCCTCCCTCCCAGTGCCTCACTTGATAATTTTGCTTTCAAACTGCTTGGCGCTCCGCCATTTGCGGATGCACTTGAGGCAGTAGCAGTGGCAGCAGTTGGAGAGAATTCCGAAGCGCCGCTCGCTGGGGTTGGTCTTCTCAAACACCACCTCCATGCACACTCCGCACATCATGTCCTTGCTGCGCTGGACGGCAAAGGAGATCTCCATGTCCTTCTCATGGGCTTCGATGCAGGCCTGAGAGAGAGACAGAGAGAGACAGAGGGAGAGAGAGAGGAAGTCTGTGAAATCGCTAGAAAAACCCACTTTAACCACCCCGAAACGGGCAAGTCATTTTACGCCAGTTTTTGGAATTTCATATTGCTGTTCTACAGCTGAAACAAATACATTGTTTGGGGTTACATAGACGTTTAAGCCAAACTGTTGCACTGTAGTTGAGCAATTGTATTTCTATTGTGTGACTGTTCCTTGACTCTAACCGCCAAAATACTATTAAAACTATACACTTCGGATCCTGCTGTACACGTTCTATTTGTGTATCGCTTTGGATAAAAGCGTCTCCTAAATGAATACAACTGTCTAACACAACGTAAAAACCGCTGTTTTTGAATGTTGGTACTGGACAGGGGGCGAGGAGCACGTCAGGGGGGTGGGGGGTGGGGGGTGGGGCGTTACCTTGGTGTGATCTGACCGCTGAGCGCTGTCGGTGGGATGGAGCACCTGCAGGCCGCACATGTCGCACACGTCTCCGTGGAGGTAGGCACAGTTGAGGCCGTAGCGGCACTCTCCCACGGCGGCGTACGGACACAGCTGCTTCCCCAGCTCCTTGTCGTCGCCCGGCGGCTCCTTCTCAGGCTGCTCGACGACGGGGGCGGGGCCCTCCACGCTCACAGGGTCCGCTGTGGAGACACACACAGAGCTCAAACCACTGACACGTTGGTTTTACCCCACTTCTGGAAAGAAACCAGGAGAGAAACTTATGGAGGGGGCTAATGTTGCCTGCCCCGGCAGCCAGATTCTGTTCCCTCCTCTGAAGCCGGCCTGACACGCCACCTGTTTTAGTGCGAGAGAGCGAGGCTGGAGGAGGACTTGGCTAAGGCCCAGAAAGAGCGGGGACGCCACCATACCAATCTCTCTGCTGATTCGGTCACACCGGGGGCGGCGGCGGAAAGTGGTGTCTGCTTCATACAAACCAGGGCAGCGTGGGCCAAGGAACAGCACTGTGTCAGGGAGCCAACTGTATTTGGCAGGAAGCCCATGTTTTTATGTTCTTTAATCTTTATTTAACATTGAATATCCTCACTAATAGCTGGATGGTCGATTTGGAGTCGACCCATTGGCTCGTCAAATGGAGGGCCTGGCTCAGAATGGCACGTAGTAAATAATATTCCAACTCGGAAATATGCCCCATTTGGCACAGGGTACTGGTGTATCTCTCTGGCATTCCGGCGGCTCTGCTCACTCACCCTGTCCACAGTAGGGCTGCCCTGGCACAAACTCAGCGGCGTTGACCCAGTCCACAGCTCCTGAGCCGGGCTGATTCTCTGGGTCGTCGGCCACGCCCCCTGGCCCGCCGGGCAGTGGGTCCGGAGCGCTGGCGAGGGGAGGCGGGGCCGCGGCGGAGGACAACGGCATCAGCGGCAAGGGACCCTGCAGGTCGTCCTGCTTGGATGGTTTGGAGTGTTCAAACCTGGAGGGGGACGGACAACCGGTCAAAGTGGGACTACAGTGGGGCTCATGTTAGGTCACTCTTCAAGTTCAAAGTTCACGTGACTGGTTTCAATTTTTCCACATTCATATTATTATTTTTCCACATTCATATTATTATTAAGTTATAGTTTTCAGAAGACACTAAACATTTTCCATAGAACTTGACAGCTAGGCACAACTTTATAGTTCCCCTAGGATGAACGCCTATTTTATAATCAGAATCCAGTTTATTGCCAAATAAGTTTCAACATGCAAGGAATTTGCTTTGGTAAGCATCCTAGATAAAACAAGTACAATAAGATAACAAACAAAAAAACATTATAATAAAGAATACAATGAAATACTATAAAGTGTACATGACAAATAAATGAAGAGCCATAAAAGATGTGCAAAAAAATTCACGTTATGAAGTTTAAGGAGATTATTGTTTCACATTGCACATAGGCCTATTGCACAATATAGCAACAAAAGCCCTGTTTCAAGACACTTCCAGAGGAGCAGGTGTTACTCTATTCATGAATATTAACGTGCATGTGCAAGAACAGGAACTGAATAACATATGGTGGGCCTAGATCCTTTAGAGGGTTGGGCCCGTACTCTCAATACACTTTCCACATATTCAAATCAGAAACAGTGTGAACAGCCCAAGTCAAACAGAAACAGTGCTCTGTCACTACAGTGCCAACTCATTCACCACACCCATAATATCCTCGTAAGATAAATATTTCTCATTACATAAAAAAAAAAAAAAAATGTGAAAGGCAACTGTAAAATCGTATGTGCTGTGTTTAAAGTTATTCTGGAATGTTTGTAAGTGAAAACTGACAGATACTAAGGGGAGGGAGTGGGATGCCTAACGTCATTTGTTCTTCCAAATAAAGACACGGTTGTTCTTCAGTGGCCTCACACCTCTACACAGCCCAGCTGGATCTAGGACCTTAACCCAGTGTACTCCACCAACCACTGAGCACAAAGCCCATACACTTGGTGCTACAAATTAGGTTCAGCTTCAGATGCAAGGGAACTCAAATAACTTGGCCCCTTTACACATCATGTTGTTAGTAATTAAATATTTTCAATACAAAAATATAATAGGAATAGAAGGCTTACATTTTACTGAGATTTTGTCCTGTAATTGAGTCAAACTCTCTGATGTGAGATAGTACGCACTGTTTCAGTAACTTCCCTTATGACATCTTGGATTGTGAAAAGAGTGAATTCCAACATATTGGACTCCAGTTCCCATGGCTACGAAACAAAGCCTGATTAGCATGTGTCTTAGTTGAGGAGATGTAGGACTAGATCATTTATTGTCCTCTAATTATGTTTCCACAAGTACATAATACTTCATTGTCATTCTAGCCTCTATTACTCCCACCTTTGCACGTTACATTAGGCCCTGTTCCCACCTGGCATTTCCATGCGTATTGGTTTATCTGATCACAAGTGGATAGCGCTAACAGTTCACACCTGGCATTACAATGCGCATCCAGTGACCACTTGAAATCGAATCTCACTTCCCCGCTCTGTGTGCATTTCCGCTTGCAAAGACCAAAAGCGTTGTCTTCCATAACTGGCGGGAGGTTGAAAGTACTCAGCCTGCCAGAAATTGAGAGGAAGAAATCAAAACCAAACAATGCAGACTGTTGGTGCACTTTCACATTGGCTGCCGTTGGTGCACAAATTGGTTTCCCTGAAGCAGAGGACATCAGTTGAGCAGATGGCCCAGGACATGTTCACGAACGCACCGCTAAAACAATGTAGCCATATGCTGCCACCTCCGAATGCAGTCTGAGAAATCAGATGTCAATGCTCACCCACCAGAGTAAATTCCTTGTTTGTGACCACTTACTTGGCGATTAAACACGATTCTGATTCTCAGTGAGTCCCCATGGTAATGCCAGGTGTGAACAGGGCCATAGTCTGGTTCTATGCAAAGTGTTTTAAACTGGCCGTCTTGGGGCTTACATTACATTTAGTCATTTAGCACTCACTCTTATCCAGAGCGGCTTAGTGGTACAAGTCTGGTAGACCTAGCCCAAGTCCAAGCCCAAGTTTTCCTGAGGAAATAGGCTATATTAAAGTAGCTGTCCGGACCATTAAAACAAAGCTATGGATGCCCTACTAGATATAGTTGGATGCATGATATAATAGCAAGATTCTTGTAGTGCAGACTGCTCCTACGTCCTTGTGGGGGAAGATTGAGACCACGTCAATGGCTACAAGTTAGGATGACTAATCCTCGCTGACAGCCAGCGCTCGCTGCCATACCATTGGATGAAATGCCCTTATCTTTCTCCCGACTGCCTCCGTCTACCCCACGCATTCCCAGGCCCATTGGAAGGCACTCTGCCTGAGAAACAAACTCAAGCATTGGGCTTAAGAGGGCTGTGGGTAATAAGGGGGGAGGTGGGGGGGGGGGGGCTTGGGATATACGCACACATAAATGACAGAGGAGCTCGCTGCAGCAGAATGGCAGAATGAACTGAGTGAACCCAGCAGCAGTGTCAGAGAGCGAGAGAGAGAGCGAGAGAGAGAGAGAGAGAGAGAGAGGGGGGGGGGGGGGGGGGGGGGCACACACACAAACACAGGGTTATGCAATTGCCATGCAGGCTGCAGTGCACTTTGTCTGCCCTGGGGGATTCAGAGAACGTGTGAGACAGACACAGAGAGAGGGAGAGAGAGAGTGTGTGTGGGGGAGAGAGAGAGAGAGAGAGACAGGAGTGAGAGGGCGCTACAATAGCTTCAGCCCCAGCGGAATTTATACATAATGAAAGCCCCCACCGAGGGGCCCATTCTCTGGCCTCCTAAACAGAAGCAGTGGAGCCCCCACGGATCCTGGGAATAATGAGGACACCCTCCACTCTGCATCTCCATCATATGGACCCAAGAGGAATGCTTCCATACCAACAACAAGTCGAAAACACCCAGCAGGGAACAGGCCTCAACTCTCCACCCGGAGTCACATCCGTCGAAGGAAAACTGCATGAGTTGACTTGTCAAGCAGAGTTATCAAACATGCCCCCGCTAACAAAGGCAATTCTGTTTGCATTCGACCTGGGAGCAGCGGTAACTATGGGGATGCTCTTGAACGCAGACATACAAGGCAGACGCCGTCTGCGGTGGCTGGCTGGCTGACGTCTGGTTCAAATGACAGTCTAGACACACCACAATGACATTTCTCCGGCCAAGGCTGAATGTTTATGTTTGAGGCAAACAGAGCTCAGTGTAATCTTTCCCAACTGATAACAGATAGCAAACACCATTTGATATTCATGGTGAAGCAACCCTGTAGCCGACACTCAAGCAGCAGAGCATCAGCTGCCAGGGAAAGTGGTTTTGAGAATGTTTCCACGGCAACAGGTTTTCAAGGCAATTCCACAGCCAGTGTGACATTTGTGGTTATCGGAGGAGTGTTTGTAGTGGCGGGTCAACTACTACCAGGGCCATGACGACCTGTCAGTGGCCTCAAGCACGAGAACAACATGTTGAAATTCGAACGCTTCTGCTCTCATGTGTCAAATCCGTTGGAAGTGCATTCCACAACTATTCTCAGAAGCTCAGTAAACACAGTTGCCATGTCCAGCTAAGCATGTGCAGTCGCTGATATAAAGCAGTATAAAAATAATAACGCTGTATAATTACGCTAGCAGCTCTTTTCAATGCTCACAAGACAGGGTCAGGGTACAGGTTATAGGTGTCAAGTACCTTGCTTAATGGCACAACAGGTGGACTGAAGCTAGGATTTGAAATCAGTTGATCACAAGTAGGTTTACGTCTGCTACATTTACAACATCTGGGTAGAAACTTAACCCAGTTACTCTTTCATGGACGGTCCATGAAACTTCCTTTGCTACTGGGCTCCATACAAACCCAGGAACTGAACCGGATCGACCAATTCCAACGTTTCCTGCAATCCTTTCCCTACACAGAGCGCCAGTCTATTGAACTAACATGCAACATGCTTATTGTTTACCTGCAACGGTCCCCAAATACACAGTTTCCTTTCTGAAAGAACTTGCAAATCATGGCTGCTGGTTTGCTGCTGGTGAGGTCATGGGAGTATCGACAATTGTCTCCTTCTTTGCAAAGCCCATGCATGAAATACCTGGAAAACAAAAGGAAACGTGCTGTACTCCTTTCTGAAAGTGTACATATAAACTACATATGAACTAGCCTATACATCATAATCACAAAATTAGTAAAATAAACTGAGTTCAAAAAGTTAGTCCTAGGACGATCATGACATGTAGCCATATGAACGACTGTGAGGTCACAATTTCTTTTTATTTGTGTTATCCAGTGCACAAATGTGCATTTCCGCAGAACTTGCTGCCTAATAGGCCAACGTTTTTTTTTACGTCTGCCGTCCAACAAAAGGAACAGTGTAATGAGAATGAATATGCCTGTGGTTGTTAGGCTGTCAAGTAGCAAATCATTTGATCAAATAAGAGTTGGGATTCTTAATTATGTCAGCCTACACAGCTAGCGAATAGCCTTTTAGCTTGAGCTATACAAGGTGAACTTATATCAACGTAAGAATAGTTTTTGTTTCGATTTTAGAGTCCGTTACCGTTTGTAGCATTGGTAGATATCAAGCCATGGAGAGGGGTTCTTTTGCAATCATCGTGGACGTTACTTAGTCAGTGTTTACTTAGACCAGCTACTTAAACATATCCTGTTGTGATGAAATAATTTTATAGCGAATTCGCTAGCAAGCTGCTTGCCTCGACGAACCAGTTTGCTATCGGAATGGTGAATCATAACAAACAAGACAGCCAAGCTCGCAACAAACAGCACAAAAGACGACGTATGTCAGTCACTCACAAATATCCGATCCCGCAATATTGTGATATTGCTCGCCATAAAACATAGACGACCATGTAACAGCTGTGTTCTACGGGTCTTGTCTTACCTGCAAGTTACGTGTTTTGTCCAGCCTCCTGTTATTGCTGGAGCCGCTGTAGATGCTGCTGCTGCCTCCGCCATTGCTGTTTATATGTTGAAAACCCAGCACCCGGATCTTCCGGAAAGCCAGGCTTCGAATCAGGGATTTTCGGAGACTCAGCACTTCTAGTACTCCGAAATGCAGCTCACACACTCTGCACTAGGGGGACACGATAGAACACTGAAACAAGGCAATAAAAATTCGATTGTCTGGATCAAGAAATTGTAATTAAAGACAGGATTTAGCAGTTGTGACTCCATATCAGTCGTAAAACCCTTTTTGTGGTGAAAGCTTATGAGAAACATGCATGGGCAGAATAGCAGGAACGGTTTTTCTTTGAAATTATAACTTTACAATGATTCTTGAACATTTTAATGTATTAGATGTACTCCAGCAAACCTTGGACGGACAAACATCTCAATGCACAATCAATCTGTGCAAGGATCTGGACCTAGGGGCCAACCAGGGCTGGCAATGAGGGAGGGGTGGGAGGGATAGGGTGGGTTGCAGATGGTGGTGGGTGGGGGATTTTTCTTTTCAATTTGGTTATAATTTGAATAATGCAGCTGTATGTAGGTATTATTGAAAATGAATAGAAATTGCACCAAAAATAAAAGTTTGAGGTGTCTGGGAAAGGGATGTCACATTACAGGGCTGTGAGCGTGTGTTCACCTTTTAAACAACTTTAAAACGATAAAAAAAACAGTTCTTAACAAAACAGAGCAAATTCAATTTACTACACTGCTTTGGCAGTGTGAACATGTGTTGCATTATTTGTTTGGGGCTATCTCGTTGATCAGTGACCTATGCACTTTTGTAAAGCTTTGGATAAAAGCGTCTGCTAAATGCATAGATGTAAATGTAATGTTAAAGTATTTAATATTGAATTAGATGAAAAAAATGGCGAGGAAAGAGACCATAGGAAAGTTTGAGCATGTGTCGCCACAAGAGGACACTAAACTCCTGTGGTGAGGTTAGCTTCAATTGAAGCTTTTAGATGACCTGAAATTGAGTTTTCAATAGAAACATGAAAGTGTGTCACGTTTAAAGTAGAAAGCCCATTCAGATGTAAAAATGCAATAGCACATTTAGTTATATGAAGTTTACTTTTTATTTATTTTTATTGCAAGAACAAAAGTGTAAAACATTATACACCAGTGAATATAAACTCTTACAAATGAAGTTTACTATGACATGCTGTTCCACTTTTCACAATGGGAGCTGTTTATTATAATTGGGCTGGATTTGTCTCTTGTTTCTTTTTTTATGTTTTTGAGAAAGATGGAGATAAAGAGCGAGAGAAAGATAGTCGCTTATCCAGAGATCTCTCCTCACATTATAATTAATCAGCTGTGAGTGGATGGGTGGATGGGCAGGTTGGTAAAGTTAAATAAAACATGGTAAATAAACACAGGGTTGAAAAAGGGGTACTACAGAAGGTTAACTAATAAAGTAATGCGCAAGGAATGTACAAATACCATTACTGGATTTTTTCGGAGATTTCCAGCATTTATGCTGATTCAGCGTTCCTTTTTTCTGCTTTTTGTTCCTCAGGTAAATAGTTGTAGGTGTCTACTGTAGGCTGTAGAAACATTTCCAGCGTGGAAATTATATAGTGGAATTACCGAACATTCTATGCGCCCCCCCGCCATATCCCCTCAAACATTGTGTTGAAGAGAGGAACTTAATATCCGTGCCATCTATGTTTTGGTGCGTTTCCTCAAAACAGTTGGTTATATTGTTCCTGCTGTCATCACTTCCCCGCTCTGCTTCTTTGCACACTGCTTTGGTATCCTTAGTGACTGAACATTTACTGTATGTTTTGTCATGCGTTCCTCCATGGAGAACATGAGCACTATGTATGCTGTGTGACACATAGTCATTTCTGTTTGGTAATCTATGTAAGTGCTGCCGCCTCATCACAGATGTGTTTCATCTAAGAGGTGGGTTGGCTTTTGTTTGCAGAGGATCAATACAGGGGAAAGGGGAAACAACGGATGATGTCCAGAGTTGGGAATGTTTGCTTTCCTAGTTTGGAGGGTGAAGTGCAGTGGAAGTTGAGATGAAGAAGCCACCCCCCCCCCACACACACACACACACACACACACAATGAACATGGAAACAGATTTAGCAGGTCTGGCTTTCTAAGGTGAAGAGGATCAAAGACCTCATTGAAATCGACTAGGGTGCAGACAGACAAGGGGATGTAGTGAGGCTGGTTGGATTACTGGTGAGCATTACTGAACCATGGGCCACTTTCTTACTCAAAGGCCTCTCAAGAGTTGAAATTACGAAGTAGCTTATGAGGACTACTTCATGTGTGTAAACACCTTAGGTATTGAAACGATATACCCACCATAGGAGGTCTGCTTATCTCAACCCTTTCCCATCGTTAAAGCCGGGGAATAAATACACTGGAAAATATGAGTGAAATCTCCAAGCCTCTAGCAGAAACATCTTATGTGGGTCTTTTTTCTTATGTTACAAAAACTCAGACCAGTCTATGCACTACTCTTAGTTACCGAACACAGCAAGCCTTAAAGCTACCCTGCAGTATTGTTGATGGTAAGGACAAGCAAGGAGGGAAAGAACAGATCCTTCACTTTGTATGTATAGGCTCTGCTTGGCTCATATCTGGTATTTTGACTACAGAAATGTAAAGTGTACAGCTGAGCTGGGGGTTCCTAATTCACTGGCCCATACATCCCCAGATGTTGCATCTTCATCTGTGTACTGATGGGGGATTCCTTCTCTCCTGTTGGAACATTGAACTGTATTTGTTTCATCAATTTTACACAGTTTTCTATCTATGTAGCAGACCAAATGTTTGCATCTTCGTTTGCTTTATAGCGGCCTTGCACTTGGTCTCCTGCAACCAATGAGTTGAAACTGGGTACAAACTAAACCAAAAAAGCAAGCAAACGTTTTTGCTGGCTGTAGATGTGAGCACAGACAGGGTGGACACTGAAGAAAACTTGACAGCATATACCACGGACAGGTCCTGGCCAGTCATAGGCAGGGCAAACATGACTTAAAAACAGGCTTAGTGCTTCGAAATGTTAATTTGCCTGAAACGGATGGACGATTTCTCATCATTAATCCAGGTCTCTGGAAGAACAAACACAAGAAAGAGACAGGCAAAACCATCAGTAATGATGAGTGATAGCCCCCACAAGTAAAACTGACCTGTAGACAACATTAGGCTGATAATTATCCATCATTCCTGTTGTTGAACGTCTGCACTTTCGTCACTCTCACCTGTCAGGGCAGACAGCCCACACACCTGGAGACCAAATAAACACAGTCACCCATGGAGACACAACTTGAGGTTCCACAAAGGTGGGACCTGGGGATTTGATGGCATTTTTTAGGGAAGGAAAGATTGTGTAAAGTCATATATAGTATACAGTATACTACTAAATAACATTGGGGAATCAGCATTCCTCTTTCTGACAGTAATTAGACCTGCCTTATGCTGTGGCACAGTTTTGCTGGCATCCATCCAAAAGGCTGTGAACCTTAAATGCTTGTGAGTGATGGCGCACTAATTTGATTAAGTTGCACGTTAGTACCACGTCATCGGTTATCCTCATCACTGGGTCTGCAGTCATGCTTGCGAAGTGGCTGGAAGGCCTAGACGGAAAAACCCCCCAACAGAATCACAATGATCACTGCTGCTTTGAAGAGATTCTCCCAATAACATCAAATACCCATCAAGTTCTGTCTCCTCCTTTCAACTCACAGCGCCAGAAAATAACTGTATCACGCCAAGATTTAACGCCAAGAATGAACGCCAAGAATGAACGCCAAGAATACTGTACTGAAGATGATCGTTCGACACGAATTGACGTCACCAGTATTGTTTTGAGGTGAGCTTTAAGAGGCGGGGTGCTGGTAGGGTCTATAAAAGTCATCTTGACATGGAGACATGAGGCTATTCTGATGTAGCACAGGCTTGCCACTAGCATGGATCACACTGTTTCTCTAGCTAAATATCTATGCGTTTCCCTCGTATTTTGCATGCAGATTTTGAGTTTGTTTGGAGATTCAGATGTGGGAGTTCGAAGAGGTGGAAGGCTTCACTGGGTGGGTACTCATCACTTAGCACGTCAAGGAGTTCAGCCCTCCATTGAGCCTTCAGACAGGCAGAATGACTCCCCTTTTCCTGGAGGGGTCATGGATCGCATTGATGGCGACCGGATTCTCCAAGGCTTTGGAGGGTTTGGAGGATTTCCAAGGCAGAAATTTGTGAACAGAGACCGTAGAGTGCGCTTTGGTCAGTTCAACTCAGACACAGTGAGTATTGGTGATGACTATAATCTAAAAACTGCTCATTGACATTCCAAGATTTTATGTTATCTAACTTTGTATTAAACAGTATAGACACAGACTACACAGTCTTCTGTATAACTTTCAAGTTTAAGCTGAAGTAAGAGAACGATTTATGTAAGGAACACCCCTGTCAATGTTCAGTTTTGAACAAAACAATTTGCGACTTAACATGGCAGGATGCCTTGGCCTTCCATATTCCTCAATGTTCAGGTCTAAACAACTGACCAGGAAGTGTTCAAGTGGCTGGAAGTGAGTGGTTCATTGTCAAGTACTTTCCTTTCCACATTGTATTTTTCAGCATGGCTGTAATGATATCCAAACCAGGAGCTGCAGAGTCCATTCTAACTGTACAGGCTGCTTGGGTCTGTACACTTGTAACGTGGACCTTGGAAAGTGCCAACTGAAGGGACTGTCTCGTAGGACAGGTAACTGAAGACTTTTTTGAAACACATATATGGCCACTCTGCAGCATGCATTAGGATCTAGGTGGGTTATAAGACATTCTGTTATTCACAAATCCCTGTTTTGTTTTTGCAGATGGTTTCTCCCAGTCTCTGAGAGATGCTTGGTAGAGAAGACCACCAAATCAATGATGTCAGTGTCCTAGAAATGTTGTTAGTTCTTAAGACATGTGGCTATACTTTCCCTTACTTGAAATAAAAAAAAAATGGCAATTGTACATGTAAAATCTTAAACCATTACTGCATTACTGAAGAAACATTATGTTTGTGTTTGTTCTGATAATTTGACAAAAAGACACTTCCTCATGGGCACATTCTTCTTGAAACTAAATATATTTGCTCCTGGCTAAAACGTGGTATCAGCACATTAAACTCACTTCTCTCTCTGCAAAAAAGGAAAGTAAATACACACAAAGATGCCAAACAGACACTGTCTATACTTGCACCCTTGTAAGATCTGGATAAGAGCGTCTGCTAAATGACGAAATGTAAATGTAAGAGCGAAAATGAAAACCAAGGCCTTTTTTCCCATTGTGTGGCAAAAGAGGAACCAGTCATTGGGCAATTCAGGCATATATACAACAGGACTTTATAGAAACCACACACTTCAAACATCCACAATACCAACCTGTTTAAACCTCTGCAGGAAAATCTACCAAAGCGAACAGGTAAAGGGCTTGTATATTTCTGTTGTTGTCTTTGATTTTCCATTCAGTACTTAGATTAGTCAGACACACACAACAAAAACAAACAAACAAAAAAATCAAATTACCATTTAAATGTGACTCATACGGTTCTACCTATTTTGTCATTTTAGCATGTCTTCTCTTATTTGGAAAACTGTCTTCACATTGCTTCTGTTTGGCCACTACACGGCCACAGGAAGAGAGACTGGATTTGAGATGTGTGTCACGTCAAGAAAAGGAATAAAAGACCTCTCAAATCAAAACCTTACCAAGATTCCTTCAAATTTACCAAAAAACATTGAATATTTAGATGTCTCTGGTAACAAAATATTACACATTGATGGAGCTCCATTTGTTGGATTATCTCACCTTTGTTTACTGAAGGCAACTTTCTGTGGTCTCAAACTAATAGCTCCAAATGCATTTGACCACACACCTGGGATCAAGGTCCTGAACATTTCACACAACTCTTTGTCAGTCATTCCCGATCTGTCTTTGCCCCAACTCAACATCCTCGATTTGACGAGGAACATCTATGAAAGCTGCCAACTACCAATCACCTTTCAAAACCTAACAAACTTGTTCTTCCTTGCCTTAGGGAGCAATAATGCTATTTCTGTGAATATCGACGACTTTGATTGGCTGAGAAACAAATCGTTGAAACATCTCACTTTGGAAACAGGAAACAAGTGGCAGGGATATGACTCTGGCTCTCTTGCAAGGCTCAAGTCACTTGAGGAAATTACCTTAACTGTTTCTTATTGTGAACAGGGTGACATTTACAAGAGCATACTCGTAGATTTGAATGAAACACAAACAGCTAGACTAACAATTGTCCGGTTACTTTCTCAACATTGCAATGTCTCTGGTGATCCATTTGAAAACTTTAAAACAATGAGATTCATAAGAAATCTCACAATTGTCGACACTTGGATTGATAGCTCAGTTATGGTTAAATTGATGAATAACGTGATTCTATCAAAGCTGCAGCAGGTGGCATTTGTCAATATCACTTATAATGAAGACACACCAGATGGCTTTCAGTTACCTTCAATAAACCACACGAGGAACTTGCAATCACTCATTTTCAACGGTGTGCACCATTATCAATACAGATACCCAATAATAAATGTGAGTTTAGACAATCTCTCGAACTTGTTGTACTTAAAGTTCTCTGGCACTGGAATGAACATTTCACCATGTAACCTCATATCTGATCTCCCTTTACTGGAAACACTGGATGTTTCGGACAATCTCTTAGATGATACAGGGTTTTGGTGGCCTTCTTGTTCTTATACATCGGTCTTTCCCAAACTGACACACTTGTCTCTGAGCCACAATCGTTTCGAAAATCTAGCCTTCATTTCAGCTAAAACCCGCCAGATGAAAGCCCTTCAATCTCTTGACCTCAGCTTCAACTCCATCCAGATCCACGATAAGTGCAGATGGCCTGCTCACCTGACTCGGTTGAGTCTCAGGCACAACAACCTGGGCAATGATGTTTTCAAATACCTGTCTCCGCACTTGGAGTGGATTGACCTGTCAAAGACAGGCATCACGATCATAACCAGGGAGGCCCTCCTGCCATTCCCTAGACTGACACACCTCCTGCTGAGCTACAACAGTATCAAGGTCCTCCCTGTGAACATCCATGCTCCAAAACTGCTCACTCTACATGTGGATGAAAACGCCATCACCTCCATCTCAAAGGAGAACTTTGGGGCGTTTCCCAAACTACAGGCCCTCAAGGCCGGGAACAATCCATTTAGTTGCACCTGTGACTCTTACTGGCTTGTGAATTACCTGAACAAGTCTATGCTCACTGACTGGCCTTTGGACTATGTATGCAACTTCCCTCCATCACTGACGGGTTTACCATTAGACAGGTATGTGCCTGGCGAGGTATCATGTCAAATGTGGCTTCAAGCAACCATAGCCATTCCTGTGACATTCGTCATCATTGGCATCCTGGGCCTCACCTTCCATGTCTGCGATGGTGTCTGGTACACAAAGATGCTGTGGGTGTGGATCCGAGTGAAACGGAGAGGCAGAAAGAAGGCGGACAGGTTGAAAAACGTGTCTTTTCGCTACCATGCTTTCGTCTCTTACAGCAACAAGGACTCTTCCTGGGTCGACAGCCAGTTGGTGCCATCTCTTGAAGGTGTTGGCCTGTCCCTCTGCATTCACGAGCGTGACTTTGTCCCTGGCGAGTGGATCATGGATAACATCATCAACTCTTTGGAGGCCAGCTACAAGACACTATTTGTGCTCTCCAAAAGCTTTGTCCAAAGTGAGTGGTGCAACTACGAGTTGGTCTTTGCCCAGCATAAGGAAATCAGTGTGCATCAAGACTCCTTAGTCTTTATCGTACTGGAACCAATCCCACCTGAGTCCCTGCCCAAAAAGTTTCTTAAACTGCGAAATTTACTGAGAAAGCAGACATACCTGGAGTGGCCGAAGGATGAGTGTAAGAGGTACTTTTTCTGGTCAAGCATCAAATCAATGTTGCAAACTGGAGACAGAAATATGGTGCTAAAGGATGTAGCTGAAGGCATAGCAGACACCTTACCTCTGCTGATAGATGAAGTTTGAGAGTGGTACTCACAAAAACAATTACATCAACCAATAGGTTGAATTACTTCAATACATAGAGATAATTTAGATATTTTACTTGTTATTGAGACTTGTGTTGTTTTAAGTGTGCATGCTGTGTTTGTTTAACCGTGTACAGTGTATCTGACTAATGAACAAAATAAAGAATGGCCATTTGAAACTGTCAGGAAATGTCTCCATCTGCTGGTATTCATTGGTCCTGCCCCACAAAGCACACACTTGCTCACAGTAGTAGCTCTGTGGCTCTGTTTTTGCTTATGTTTGTGCTTATCCAACAGATAAGCACAAACGTATTTGTGTTTTGTGAGTGAACGCACAAGTGGAGTGAGTGTCCACCGTCCATAACATTTACATTGGAATACTGAATTGGACTACCTTACCCATGAGACTACGTCAATGGAGCATGCGCACGGAGAAATAAATAAGTGCTCATGTTTTGTGATCCAGGCACTTCCGGCTACATGTAGAAGGGTGGAGTCTATAGCTCAATGAATATCCTACACCTAAATCAACTGTACTGCACTGTAGAGAAATACGTGTAATCTTATCCGTGTTACGTTATCGCTTAGTTGTGTGGACAGTGTGTACAAAAACGTTTTTATTCAGACGGTCTAAACGCCGTCCCGTTGACATAGGCACACGCCGGCATCCAAAACGTGTGTACTGAATGATTGCCCCCCCCCCTTCACTCCTCCTCATTTCAATGTAAGATGGTGGTTTGAAGGTAGCCAGCAGTTGCTATCCTATACCAACAGAGGCTTGATAGAAAAGGCAAGGTGTTCCCCTCAACAAAATACGTTTGAATTCAAACGCTGAAATAAATTGAGGTGGCTGCAAAATTACTGATTGTCAGATTCGTAATCCACGGCCCAATTTGTTGTGAATATCCCTGGAGAGGAATCCCAGAAAATAGGAAGGGTGAGTACTGTATCCCACAAACTATCGCCATAAACTATTCAGAGATGGCCAGTTTCCAAGTTGATGGTTGTAGTTATAAAGTAACATGGCTTCATGTGCATTGTGTAATAAGTCGTAATGTATGGCAATCCCAACATGTGTGACGAGTTCATGTTTGACAGGGAGCAGTTAAAGGTTCGCTCAATACAATTGATGGTTTTCTCTAGTCTAGTTGACTGAGATACTCAGATAGTGAGAGTCGCAGGCTTTGCCGGGGAAGTTAGGCCGCACTTGCAAAAGAACGCCTTTTTGCCATCGCTGGCATACCTAGCTAGCTTGCTGACTCTTACCTTGCTTGCTGCAGAACTAGCTTTAAAAAACATAAAGCTACATGTGAGTTTACTTTTCTTATTTGCGCTGTATTTTATTTGTTTGGTCATCTTTATTTTCAAGTTAGGACAGTGGCTTGCTACATAGGTTGTTCACACCTATACTAGTTAGCATAGCTGCACTGCTAATAGCAACAAGAGCCTACAGTACTGTACACAGTAAGTGGCTAGCTTGCTAGCTATCCCGGTATTGCAGCACCGGCTCTGAGACTAGATAGCTAGAAACATTTCGGGCCATGTTGACAACTACAGTTGTGGTAGCTAATATAGTGTTGCTTCTATTCTCTAAAATGTTTTCCTGATTGGTAACTTACAACATTAATGCACTGGACACAATACGTATGAACATGGTTTATCAGTATTACGGCCCAGTGTTGTATGGCCGGTACTTTGACAGGGCACAGTAGTAGCGCATATGCGAAATAGATGTATTTCTTTTCACAATCACATGTATTCATAGTGTGTTTGATGATATTAGGTTAACGTCAATCACACATTTCACATTTTAAGATTTGGCCCGAATTATTTATATAGATGGCTACCTAGTTAGCCTAGCTGTCGATGTTTGCAAGTTGTGTACGTAGCTAGATAGATACTTAGTGTTAATATTCATAGACATTGGCCATTGATTGCATTCTTGGCACCCACATATTCCTCTCCCAATGACAAAACCATAGTGTTCGATAACTGAAAACGGACCAATTTTCTTTATTATTGAAACCTAGCAATTTATAGTGACGTATTAAATGGCTGGTTTCGTCATCAATTTGTTTTTGATTGTATTCAACTATATAAGACATCTCAGATGGAAAACTAGTTAGACATGTTAGTTCTTAACCTGGGGGGGTCTATCCACATCCATCAGTGCTCTTGCTAGTAAGTGCTTAGCAAGCTCTTGGTCTCACCATGGAGGTAAACACCCTTGTCATGGAGGTCTTAGTCACCAGACGAGAGGATGCCAAAGGCCATCTCATCTCACAGTACTCTCTTGAGTAATACTACCCTGCTCCTTGTATTGTCTGTGTCAGAAATATTACAGCCTGCTCTTCCTTTGGTATGAGTCCCTGATGATATCTGACACTATTCCTACGGGTCACACACTCGCATCACATGCTCCTCGGCACCACAAGGGCCTTGCGAGCTGCAAACTGTAGGGAGACTTATCATGATGGTGAGAATGTGAAAAGTTATATATGGCTTTTTGTTGAACCATATTGTATGCCATTGTCTGCATTCAGTCAACATTGCCACACACGTTAACTGCTTGGCTATCTTCCAAATAAAGCAGCTAGTTTGGTCAATGACTTGTCTTTTGAGCTCACCTGTGTGTTTTACTGTTCACATTACACTTAAACGTACCTATTGAAGACGTAGGGCCGAAGTCTAATCAATGCATGAATGCAGGGCTGCCATATCCTTTGGCTGTTGGGCAACACTTTACTTTAAGGCCATAGCAATACTGTAAAAACAGTGTAGGTACATAGGAATGGCTATGTAATTAAACTATAATAATTCTTAAAGGTATAGTGCCAAACCTCCCCCACGGCAAGTTTCACTTTTCACTAAGCCGTTAGTACGTGTAACGATATGGCTGTTAGCTACAGCTATGTAGCTACACGGTAGTCGATGAAACGTTAGTGTAAAGCGGCATGCCGATGCATCACATTCACAGCTTTCTGCAGAAAGTCACCAAAGAGGCCAAGCGACACACAAGATGTGTCATCGTGTCAATCTTTTCTCTATTATATACAAACCTCTCTCCTTGTACATGGTTTTTATTGAACACCCGGCCTTGCAAATGGCAGACACTTCACTTTGGCAAAAACGTTTCGTTTCAGTTGTGTCCCCTTTTACACTGATGGTTCTCTTGTCATGCTGTTCACAGTTTGACATGGCCAATTCCTCTTGGACTTTTGTGGTAGCCCAAGTCATCAGTACTTAGCACAGCCAATGTTGTGTCCAAGGCAATATCCTTGACTGACAAGCAGACCTACTGGATTTTTCTGATTACACGTTTCAGTTTCCTTGTTAAATTCCGCCGAGGTGGCCGACCTGGAATGCTTTTTCTGGGCCTGTCTGTCAATAATTAATTGGAGAGAAAAGGTCACATAGAGATTGTGTAGAATAGGCCTAGTTGGTCTTTGTCGATGACGTGGCGTTAGCGGGGTTATTTAAGCGTTTGTTTCGAACGATTTACCAAGCCTTCCGAGACTCAGCCGATCCTGTGTGGGAAGTTAATGCCAGTGTTTACCTGGTGACATGGCACACACTCCAAAAGGCATCTTAGGCCTGAGCTAGTTCTTTCAGACAGAAGCGATGCCATGTCCTCAGCTGTCCTCTCTCCCAAGGCCAGATGCCACATAGGTTAGTAAATCAAGGAAATTGTCAGCCTGCGCTAAAAGTGCACAGCACCATGTTCACACTGAGCTGCTGGGGGAAAATAGATAGTTTCCCAGCTCTCTTGCTCCTGTCCCCTTGACAAGGCCCAGAGATTCAAGTCAGTGTCCTCGGTTTACCCCCTCGAATCCTAACCAATCCTGCATGGAGGAAAGGACGTCTACACCACAGACTCGTTTTTCCTTCAGTATCACCTCAGATATGTTGTGGTTGTGTACCGGCCTAACCGTGGCCCAGATCTCAAGGCGCTGATGGACAAAAATCTTATACTGCCAGACATGAACCTTAAAGCTTAGGCCCATTCCTGTGGCTTGAGATCAGTTTTTATCTCCATTCCAGAACTGGTTGCCCTTCACAGGGTAGGGGTGTGTGGCCCTCTATCTGGACCATACTTCTCATGTCAATTCAAAGTCCAGTTATCTTTTACTGACGGCTGTTTCATTTTCAACACGGACCGACCCATCCGCTTGAATCTTTTGGTTATGACGCAAGCTGTGGAATTTGGCAACGTGCTTTTGTTGGAGAGCTCTTTTGCAGTGCAGCGATTACACAGTGTTATGTTCTTGGTGGTTCCCTCGGATGTTGCGAGCCGTTTTGCTCAACAAGCCGATCCTGCCCTGCCCGCCCTAGGTTTTCAGATGGACGCCAGGCTGACGGCTCACCGCGCCGCATCCTGTCGTCTCGCGCTGCCAGTGAGCCGTGCGATCCAGATTGCGTCTCCCGTCGGGTAGGCTACCCAAAGTAAAAAAAACAAAAACAAGTCTTGCAAGCACTTTGGTGAGGCCTGAACTTAATCGCAGCGCCGTTCTCTGCAGGGAACCCCCTTCCACAGGCTTTCATTAGCAGTTAACAGATGTCTTCTGGAGCTGAAGGGAGAACCCCCCCCCCCTCCCGCCAAACAACTGGGGGGGGGGGACTCCAGAGCCAGACGGAGCCCCCTGTGGCTGGCAGCCCAGCAGCGAGAGCCGCGCAGCACACTCTCTCAAACTGAAAGCCTGGGTCGCTAATTCCATCGCAGGCCGAGTGGGAACCGGGCGGACTCATCGCAGCCGGCCCCAGGCCCAGCCCCAGCCAGGGCCAGGTTGGACTGATGACCCTACATGTAGACCAGGCTGGAGAGGGGGGCGGGGCCCTGAGAGAGCTCTTCTGCTTCCCGTCTCCACTTCCCTTAAAAGACAGAAGCGTGTGGTGGGGTCTGGATCCTCCCTGTTCATACCCGGGACACGGCAGGGTATTTTTAGACCCCCCCCCCCCCCTTCTCCCTGTCTTTCCTGTACTCTCCACTCTTTTGAGACCATCAGGGTCATCAGGGCTGCCTGATCTGCTCCCCCCGCCCGCTCCCATGTTCTCCCCCCTCTCAGAAAAGTAGCTACCTGAGATGCACATTTGGTTAAGAAGCTACAAATGTTGCACTGAATATACCTCTGTTTGATAGTGATGTAGCGCCCATATATCTTAGGTATGCTAATACCAAAGGAATTAAACAAGGTCATACATATTTGGCATTTTGGGATTGCCACCAGACTTGGAGGCTGTCGAGCATTTTTCATTATGAGCTGGCATTGATGGTTCACATTAGCCACTGATGTGCAACATTGTTGTATTGCCCATGTCCAGCAGCTGCTTGCTCCTGGCTGAGCTCAGGTGGTTGATGAGGAAACATGTTATTCATGTTATATATATATATCACAGATTATTTCTGTACCTATAGCTATCAGCGATGACCAAAGGCTTACTGTTGGTGGGTAAACAAGCAACGTCATGAAGGTAACTTCACACACCTTCTTGAATACCTTTAGGTCATCCTAGGTATCTACCAGGTCCTAAGTTTTCCCAACTGTCCTGTTTGAATTGCATCATCCGCGTTTTACTTTCAACCCAAAGCCTTGTGGACCAGTAGCCTGTGCAGCGCTAAGCAAAACCAAACCAAAACGCACACTCTAACCCAGAACAAAATAGGAAGACCAGGCCACCATGGGGAATATAGCTGGTTTTCTGTGCCCATTAGCTTAACGCCTACCCAAGCAGGAAAGCAGATTGGGTGAAACGATCAATTTCCTATCCAACAGAAGAGTGAAACGCTAGGGGTAAAATTCAAGCCTGTTGACTTTGTCTGGTTGTTCCCACAAGGCGCCCCATGCTGCGTTCCCCCCCCCTCCACTCCGTTCCTCTCCACTCCTCGTCCCCTCCGTCCCCGTGACGAGGTCTCCTCACGAGCTCCTCATGAGCCCTGAGTGGTCTCAGTGTGACTCCCCATCGCCATGACTCCTCAGCGCCACGGCGCTCTGTGCGCAGCTCTGCCCGGGCCCCTTCCTCCTCCGCCGACCGCGTCTGTTTGTGACTCAGCACTCCGCATCCGTCAACCGTCCCTCTGAATCACACCTCCCTCTAACGTGTGGGTGGAGATCACACGCCTCGCTTAAGGCACAACCTCCCCCCCCCCCCTCCCTGTTGAATGACTAGCAGGCCTTACCGTGTTTTGTTTTGGGATTGTCATTTAAGACGGCCACGCTTCACAATGCAAATACCGAGGTATGTGGTGGAGCCTGTTGTCGACAACATCTGTCTTCTGATCCGTGACATTGTTAGTGTGGTTCTCATTGTGAGTTTGTCACAAAGCATGACGTGGACTTTCTAACATGAGGGGACAGAAAGCGCATGCCCTCCTTCCTTCATCTCTGGAGCTTCAGCCGGAGGGACCACAAGGGTCTCGTCTGGGCCAGCCTCCCACCTCAGTCACCGCTGCGGAGCCTAAACTGACCGCACAGTCCACGGGTGGTCTCTCCTGTGGATGATTTCACCCAGCCCCTTCCCAGCCAATCACAGCCTCATACGGCTGTACCGAGTCCGTTTCAGGGCTGTGGTTGGCGACGGTTGGCGGTCAATTCCAATCAGCCCAACAATCCCTCACGCTTACAAGCTATGCCTTTTATGCCCAGACCTCAATTCCCAAGTCCCCGGGTATTACTCGGAAGACTGTTTCCCTTTCGTCTTCTCTGAAATCCTATTTCCTGCAGGCACCCAAGGTCAACAGAATAATGTTACAAGGATGTTACCCGTGCTCTGTCTGTAAATAAAAGTACAGCCATTTGTTATTTGATTGAGGGATTGTGTATCTAGTGAATCAACGCTCCTCTGGTGGGACTTGTATTTCACAATCTGTTTGTTAGTATCCTCTCTCCAAAGGTAGGCACAGCAGAAAACCAAAGCCGGCTTCTTGCTGTGGGGCATTTGTACTAATGTGCTTTAGGATTTCCCACTGGGTGGCCTACATCCTTGGAGTTCCCAAAGAAACTGTAAAGTCTGTAGAGTTTGACAGTGTTGTGTTTTCTTTTTCTGTTTTCCGGCACGTTGCTTTTGACACATACTGGTTTGTCTCTAGTCTTAAGGCTAAGACCTGCGAGTTAGGCTGAGCTCTGGCGTCCAAAAGGATATTGCTGTCTGTTTCTGGTTGTTTATCGGCTAGTTTGTTGGTTTCTGACAAGTCTCCTAGCTTTCTTTTTCCCCCCCTAATTCTTTTTTCCTCCTGTCTTCCTCCCCCCAGCCAAGCTCCCCCCCTCACCGCCAAGCCACTGTGAGAAGCAGTCCCGCCAGCGTCGCCACGTGTCGTAGAATGTCCCGGAGCCCGGAGTTCAAGGATGACCCCACGGAGTGCCCCCTGTGCATGGAGCCCCTGGAGATCGACGACGTCAACTTCTTCCCCTGCACCTGCGGCTACCAGATCTGCCGCTTTTGCTGGCACCGCATCCGCACAGACGAGAACGGCCTCTGCCCCGCCTGCAGGAAGGTAGGCGGCGCTCCCCGCTCTCACCGCCACCCCCCCCCCCCTCCCCCCCACCTCGGACAGGACTGAAGTCATAATCCACCCCCCCCACCCCCCAGTTTAACAGTGAACAATGACTGTGTCAGAAATGAGATCAATATGTTGTATTTGTTTTGGCTATTTAATTGCACAACATGCTTGCCACTCCCTTCCACGGTTCGTTGCCTGAGGAAGTACATACAGGTATTTTGCGGATTAACACCGGGGGTTTTCCTCACAGGGGCCTGCTTGACAGGGGAAAGGATGCCGGAGAGAGAGTGCGTTTGATCTCATGCTGTACCGTCCCTGTAAGCTTTGATAACCAGATTCTAACCACTGCCTGAAGGGGTTTCAGAGTGAATCCATCACAACAAGGCAGCTGTCAAGGGCGGGGGGGGGGGGGGGGGGGGGGGGGGGGGGGGGGGGGGGGGTGACACGCGGCGAAGCCACCAAATCTGAGGCGCTTTCTTTCTCCCCGTTTCCAGCTTTTTTCTCGCTTCCTTCCTTTCCCTTGCTTTCTTCCTTTTTCTTTGTGTGCAATTACTTTCTTTTTTTTTTTCTCTTCCCTCGGCCCGCCAATTCAGCTGATCGATGGGGAAGTCTCCCGGCGTTTGCACTTGACAGGACACAAAAGACTAATGGCCTCCATTTTGACGGTGCACTTTCGCCAACTTTCCTCCACCAGGAATAAGCAGCGATCAAAAAAAAAAGGGGGGGGGGGGGGGGGGAAGAAACGCATTGTGTGAATGTCGACCCAGGGACCCGTGCGTGCATGTAGCCAACAATGGCCGACGCCATTAGGGATGTTTACCACCCAGTCCAGAAGTGTGTGTGTGTGTGTGTGTGTGTGGGAGAGGGTCTGACACGCATCTCTCCTCCCCGCGGTGCAGCCGTACCCGGAGGACCCGGCGGTGTACAAGCCCCTGTCCCAGGAGGAGCTCCAGAGGATCAAGACGGAGAAGAAGCAGAAGCAGAACGAGAAGAAGCAGAAGGTGACGGAGAACCGCAAGCACCTGGCCAGCGTCCGCGTGGTCCAGAGGAACCTGGTGTTCGTGGTGGGGCTGTCGCAGAGGCTGGCCGACCCCGAGGTAAGGGAGCACACACACACACACACACGCTCTCCTCGGTTTTTGTAATCTGTTATGTTGTTTCCCACGTCCCAGTTCTTGCCTTCCTTGTCGGGCTGCGGTGATTTATACTGGCTGTCTTTTTCCTGGTCAGGTTAATGATTGGACAACGAGTTTCAATGAGACGCTTTCACGCTCGCACACACAGGAAATATGTTTCCACCTTTCTATCCCGGTTTGTGGTATCTATCAAATCAGGCCTAGGGTGGTGGGGAGGGCCTGTGGTCCTGTTTGGAGTCCAGTTTTAGCTGAGGCAGTTTTTCTTTTGAGTTATCCACCCATCCCCCCCCCCCCACCCCAGGGAAGGAAAGCTAGGCATCTCTTAATAATACAAATACGAATGCTTTTTATTTGTAGTGCACCCTTTTTTGTCTAGGCAGTTTCAGGGTTCTACAGTCATTAAAAAATAAATAAAAATCGATCAAAAGTAAAGGGCAATAAATAGAAACGCAAAGTGCAAACAAATGCATGCTATAAAGATAATCCTTCTTAGAGAGAAGTTTTTAAACTCGGGGCGCTCTTGGCTGGAGAGATCCACAGTCGGAGGGTGGCGGGGGGGGGGGGGGGGGGCTGAGGGCCTGGGCCTCCACCAACACCAGGTTTGTTCTGGGGGGCGTAAAGGAGGAACCTAGCTGGACCTGGAGAGGCGGGAGGGGTTGTGGGCTGAGAGGAGATCTTTTGAGGTAAGGGGGTGTCCTGTTCCATGGATGCATTTCTAGGTTGGCAGTAGGTAGTAGACTCGTCCCCAGTGAAAGGCTAGGACGATGGGGGTGATGTCATCGGGATGCTGGCTGTGCTGCTTTTGGAGGGACTGGAGCTTCTTTAGGTCCTCAGGGATCCTGTCCCCATGACAAGTGCAGCGCAGGAATCCAATCTCCGATTGGGCGGGGATGACGACCACCGAGCAGAAAGGGGCTGGTTTATAGCGAGACATCAGCAATGAATCTGACACGCCTCCCCCTCCATCCTCCTTTACTACACTAGCAGACCCCAGGTACACATCAGGGAGGTTGGATCCAGAGCGCCTGATATGACATGGCTCTCTAGAGCAACTGGACTGTTGTGTGAAGACCCCGGCTCTTCCAGGGGTTTCGTGTTCGATTTTGAAACCACGTTTTGTCGCTAGCGGTCGTGAGGATATTCTAATGACATGGCGAGTCCACGTGGGGTTTTTATGTATCCTCGGAATACAGCATAAGCAACCATCGTGTCAGCGGTGGGTGTATTCGCTCATGAGAAACCACAGTTCTGTTTGCCAGTCTCCCACGCAAGCCCGCTAAGACGACGACAACAACAGCTCGAGTCGCTCTGGCGTCCCAGCCACCCCTGCTTGAATGGCGTCCAGCATCCGCCATGAAGTCACTCTCTCTAAAAATAGCCCAGAACTAATTATTCATCTCCCCGGCTGCAAAAACGGTAAGGGAGAATGGGAAAAAAAGTGTTCATTTGGAAAGTGGTAGAAGGAAAGATTTCAAGAAGTGTTCAGTTGTTCCTCTGGCCATGCAAGTACATTTCTGAAACCAAGTACATCAGAAACCAACCATAAACATCGTCACCTAAACGAAAGGGAGAATGTGTGCCACAGAGGCTCTCTGGTCTTTCTCCAATTTCTTTTCTTCAGCAGTGAACAATCCAGGTCTGGTGCTAATTAGTTTGTCATCATTCGGAGGTACCTCTTATAGATCAAACTTAAAAGCAATAGCTTTGTTTGGGCGCCTTAAGCACTAGTGATGACCAAACCCTGGAAACATATTTAATTGTATCCTAAATCATCAATATCAGTCCAGAACATAAGCCTGTTTGTCGGATAGATGATGTTCCAGAGAGATGGTGCTCTCAATTCCAGTTTTACATAACCATTTGTCCCCTGACACACTTTCTTCTTTTATGTATTCATTATACCCATGTATGCCTGTCCTTATTACGCAGTGCGGCCCCTGCAGCGTCATTGAGCTGTGAAGTCTATTTTGTCTCTGAAATCACACGCAAGCTGCAAGGCCCCCAGCACACCAAGTAGAGTCGCACGTTGACAGATTATCATCTCCAGTTCAGACCTAAATGACTTGCCGCCCCCTGTGTCTCCAGTCTTGCTGTTTTGAATCGTCAGTCTTTGTGTCTAGAGTTTGAGTTATTTTATATATTAATATTTCATGAATATAAACTTGAGGACTTGGCACATGGGACTACAAATGGCTTCCCCTCAACTTCAGATGGCTGAGTGGTTAGGGAGTTGGGCTGTTAATCAGAAGGTTGTGCAAAAAATGACGTTGTGTCCTTGGGCAAGGCACTTCACCCTACGTGCCTCGGGGAGAATGTCCCTGTACTTACTGTAAGTCGCTCTGGATAAGAGCGTCTGCTAAATGACTACATGTAAATGTGCTTCTGCTCCTTCCAGGTTCTAAAGAGGCCAGAGTATTTTGGGAAGTTTGGCAAGATCCACAAGGTGGTCATCAACAACAGCACGTCCTACGCAGGCTCACAGGTGGGCAGGAACTCCCTTTTTCGCCCCACAGACGATTGACGGCAGGTGCCGATCAGTGGATCCCTCGCAAACCTTTCTTCTCCCTTTAACCCGCCTTGTCCTGTTTGGTTCCCAGGGTCCTAGTGCCAGCGCATATGTGACTTACATTCGGTCGGAAGACGCCCTCAGAGCAATCCAGTGCGTCAACAACGTAGTCGTCGACGGCAGGACGCTCAAGGTGAGCCGCGTCAGCCAATGACGGCCTTCCCTTTTTCTTCTTCTTCTCTTCCCGCGCTCAACCCGTATCTGTCTGCGCTTGCCCCTCCCCCAGGCTTCTTTAGGAACCACAAAGTACTGCAGTTACTTCCTGAAGAGCATGCAGTGTCCTAAACCGGATTGCATGTATCTCCACGAGCTCGGCGACGAGGCGGCGAGCTTCACGAAAGAAGAGATGCAGGTTAGACGGGGGGGGGGGCCCTCTGAACCGGGAGGAGAGCCGGTATCATACATTTGAATTTCCGTCCGGATCGATGAAAGTGAATTTGAAACGTGACGGTGCCTTGTGAAACCCTGTGGTGTTCACCTGAAGCTGTGTGTGGGCTGTCCAGGCAGGGAAGCACCAGGAGTATGAGCAGAAGCTGCTGCAGGATCTATACAAGATGAACCCCTCCTTTCTACACACCTCGGCCACAGGGGGGGACAAACCAAAGGGGAAGCCCAGCTCTTTACAAAGGTACTGTTTCTGCAGCTAACACACATTCAAGCAGGTTTGGGAGCTGTGTGTCTCTGTCTGTAATTTTTTTGCAGTTAGTCCACCATGCACATTATGCACATTGTTTGAAGTGCAAGAACTGTAGGTATCAAGCGTATTGTCGGCGTTCCTGTAAAACCATGAACCCCCCCCCCCCAGCTTTTATTGAGAATATCTCCGCTTGTTTCCCTCCTCAGGTCCAACAGTAACAACAAAGACGCCTGGCCGTCGTTACAACCCACAGGGAAGACGGCCAACGGGCTGTCGTCAGAGCACAGGAAGTCCCCGCAGTTAGACGGCGGCTCCGACTCCGAACACATGACCCCAGACGGGCCCGACTCGGACCTGGGCCTGGGCCCCGCGGCCGCTCTCTCCCCCTTCTCCTCCAACTGTGACCCCGCCAGGTAACCACAACACCGTCACCGGCAAGCCCCTCGCCCGCCCGGCAACAGTCGAGGCACGCGTTGAATTAATATGCATGCATGACGTTACCTCAGTCAAGTACACTCTTTCCGACACGAGCGCGTTGCTCCTTTTGTGGTGTTGTTACGAGCTGGATGTGTAGGCGTGTGGTCGGTGGAGGAGATCACTCTACTAACCGTCGGTTGCTCTGCTCTCTTTCTCAGCCCTAGCGACAAACTGCCAGACATCATCAGTATAGGCAACGGAGAAACCTCGCAGCTGGTAAGAGCTGCGACACAAATCGACTTAGACGTGGATAAAATGCATGAGCAGGAAAACTGTGTTTCGATGACCCTACAAGGCAATGACGTCAAAACTGGCTTATTTTTTTTCTTCCTTCCTGTCTCACGCCCCACTATCTTCCCATCTTCTGACCCCCCCCTCCCCCCTCCAGCTCCCGGGCAGCGACTCCCCATCGCCCCCTCCCGGTTTCACCAAGCCCAGCCTGGTGGTGCCCCTCAGCGTAGCAGGCATCACGGCCCGATCGCCCTTCGAGGGCGCCGCCGCAGAGTCCCAGTCGCTGTTCTCAGACAACAGCAACTTCCGGCACCCCAACCCCATGCCCAGCAGCCTGGGCGGCTTCCACAGCTCCCCTCAGAACAACTCGGACTGGCCCACGGCGCCAGAACCACATAGCCTCTTCACCTCAGGTGGGGTCCCCACGTCTTTGCTAGAACTTTCTTGTGAAGGACTGCTGCGTGCGTGTCTTACTTGGAAAGGGGGGGAAAACGTGGAGGTCGTGCGCTGAGGTACCTGAAGCGAACGCGGCTAACAGGTTTAAGCTAACTTTGGGTCTTGTATCTCCTGTCCTTGTCCCCTCCAGATACCATCCCAGTATCTTCCTCCACAGACTGGCAGGCGGCCTTCGGCTTCGGCTCGTCCAAACAGCAGCAGGACGACGACCTCGGCTTCGACCCGTTCGACATCACCCGCAAAGCCCTGGCCGACCTCATCGAGAAGGAACTCTCCGTGCAGGACAGCTTCTCCTCGCCCCTGTCGCCCGGCCCCCTCCACCCCAGCCCCCACCACCACCACCACGGCTTCTCGCTCCCCGCCAAGGCGGGCCTCGGCCCCCCCGGGGGCTTCCCCCCCCCCAACCACCTCCTCTCCAACACGGGCCTCCCCAACCACTTCTCCCAGCACCAGAGCCACCCCCACCGCCAGTTCTACAGCTCTTTCAGCTTCCCCGGGCACCCGTCCTCCTCCTCGTCCTCCTCCTCGTCCTCCTCCTGCGCCTCCCGCCACCCGTGGATGGGCATGGCGGCCGTGTCGGCGCCGTCGCGCCACAACTTCGCCCACTTGAACCCCGCCGCCACGGGCTCCGGCTCGCGCAGCTTCCTGGACTTGAGCATGCTGCCGCAGCACCACAGCACGGGCCTCGGAGGCGTCCCCATCACAGGTGAGGAAGGGGGGGAGCGCGCAGGGGGGGGCCCGCAAGGGGCTTCTGGGAAGAGGGAGAGCTTTTTGCCGGGTGTGTTCGGAGCGTAGGCGGCGGGTTTGTTCCGTCTATCGGAATCACACCGGCTTCTGAGCGGGGAATAGAGCTTTTTTATTTTAAAGGGTGCGTTCGACACCGATCGTACAATTGGAACAAAACGGAACGCAAGTAAGTGTACGTATGCAGAAGTAGTACAGTCGCAGCCAGACGAAATCTAGCCATGTCGTCATTGGGATCCATTGCGCGACGGATCCCACGGGTGACCACTGGGTGGCAGCACACGATTACGGTGACGGGGGTGGGGAACAGCAGGGGGGGGAGCAGATGCAGAAGTAGTCCAGCCCACCGGGAGCCCTATGCTAGGAAGCGATGTGGAGTCGGGGCTTCTGCTTCTAGAGTGCCTACCCATCATTGCGTTCGGAGTACTTGTGATGCGCGGTGGAGCAGTCCTCCGTAACCCGTGATTGCGTTCCCCTTCTCACGCTCTCTCGGCAAAGGCAGCCGGAGCATATGGCATCATTAGCTAATGTGCCATGGAAGTGCTCTCCGCCGAAGGAGCAAATGGAGGCTGACTGAAACATCCGGATCATAGAACAGCTGCTCTACCAAGCAGTCCCCCCCCCCCCCGTGACACACTACTATATTCCTTCTAGAAATAGACACCTTCCACTAAAGAGCCTGTCCTCAAGTTCAGTACACTCA
Source organism: Hypomesus transpacificus (assembly GCF_021917145.1). NCBI lineage: Eukaryota > Metazoa > Chordata > Actinopteri > Osmeriformes > Osmeridae > Hypomesus > Hypomesus transpacificus. The sequence continues at coordinate 3,593,107 of NC_061066.1, forward strand.
AGGTAGTAAAGTCAGTATGGTAGTACTGGAAAGCACACTCACACACACACACACACACACACCACCGCCCACCTCGTTTGAAGTGACTCGAGTGATTTTAGCGTCAGCCCGTGCCGTTCTACGAACCGCAGTGCACGCTAGCTTGGTTCCGTCAGTGTTCCGCCCCCGAGAATGTTCGGTACAGTGGAGGGCTTAGTCAGAGCTTACCACCAGCTACAGGAGTACAGGATTTGCCTCCCAGTCCCTGAAGTTCTGCCTAGCCCAGGGGCAGGTGCTTGGATTTAAAGAGTACATCGTATAAATCATTCATCGTCCCCCCCCCCTCCCCCCCCTCCCTGTTGGTTTTGACGAAAGCGAGTGTGCTTTTGCTCTGTGTCTTTAAGGCACCTCGTGTGAAATAGGTCCCCGTGGTGGGATTCTGAAGTGTGGATGGGAGGTGGGGGGGTAAGTCTGGAAGTACTGTGTGTCTTCTGCCCCAGAGTCATCGAGTCACGAATGCAGAGTGAGTGTTTGCCGGGGGAGTTTGAGCTCTGCATGTAAACCTGTGTGTGTGTGTGTGTGTGTCGTTTGGCTGAGGCAGGGTCTGGTCAATGTCTCGTCTGACATCAGTTCCGGGCACCCTCATCCAGGTGGAGTATTATGATTTGTAAATGATTTTGGACTTCCTTTATGAAGAGATCTGTGATGTCCGAGGAAGAGGGGGGGGGGGGGGGGTGTCCCTTGTCGCGCTGCTCTCTCTGACCCTACTGTCACATGCATGCTGATGTACACCCCCCCCCCCCATTACTGGAGCAGGCAGGTATGTCGTTGCGAATGAAGGCTGTGTGTGCGGGCGTTTCTGTGTGTGTGCGCGCGCCTGTGTCGAGGTGGACCGCGTCCAGGTCCGCGCTAATAATGCCATCCCCGTTCGACAGTCTAATTAACGACTTAGCTCACAGTGAAGCCAGCAGTGTCCAAACACGAGAAATTGGCGGTTAAATGGAGCCAATTAAAAAGAACGGAGGCCTCTATTGGCTGGCGACCTTTCCCTAATAACGGTATCATAAAAGGGAGTCCAGCCAGTCTAATGTTAAATAATTCCGATCCGTTGGAGAAGGGTGGCGGTCTATGACTTTTGAATTGATTTCTGAAGCCAGCTCTCTCTGTCTCCTTCCCTCCCACTCCTCTCTGCCTCATGAATAAACCATGACGCGGCTTGTTTATCCGCTGATGCAAATGGCAACATAGGTGATGATGTTAATGCCAGCCACGCTCCCCTGCTTGACTAGCACATTAAAGATGAGAGGCAGGAGGCCCGCCGGAGGGGCCGCAGCCTGCGCCATCACAGGGGAACACAGACCCAGACACCAATCGGATCTGGTCGCGTCTCCCCACACCCAGCTTGTCTTGTCTACCTACAGACCATCCGTAACTGTCGAACGGGTTGGAGATTGGGCTGTTCGTAGCCCCTTCCTCGAGAGTGTAGCCACGCTTTCCCCTATCCGCCGATGACAGCCCCGTCCAAGCGTAGGGCCCTACCCCCCCGGGCCCCCGAGAAAGGGCTAGCATTTTAGCCCAATAGCCACCTACTGGACGGTCGCAGCTGGCCTGCAACACACACCAGCAGTCATCCTGTCAATTAGTATTTATTATTCATCGAGTGGCTGGTGAGTTGGAGTGCTCTGGCTCCTCTCAGGAGGGACCAGTGTCGACACCAACCCCCCCCCTCCCCCACCACCAGCACCACCTCCTCATTAGTCTGTGCTCTAATTGAGCCGAGCTCTAACAACACCACACACGCGCGCGCGCCACAGTCAGCCAGGAGACAGGACACACAGTCTCGGTCTGATTTCTGCCGGGCTGCTGAAAGCCTAGAATCCTTGTTATTCGTTCATATTTCCAAAGTACACCCCCCCCCCCCCCCCCCCCCCCCCTACCTGTCCTCCACCATCCTCCGCATGTAGCCACAGTAACTGGACAGCCTATAGGTTACCCTGGTCCAGTCCACCACTGTGAAACCCCAGAGGCTTCTCTCCATCACAAGGCTGTGTCATGCATTATAAACTCGGGCTAGAAACCAGGATTCGGCGTGATTCTCGGTGATGCGTACCTCGACACGTCTGGTGTGTCGGGACCACTCTACCTCTCCCCCCCCCCCCCCCCCCCCCCCCCCCCCCTCCCCTGCCAAGACTTGGACATGTGTCCGTTCTGTCGAGTCACTGTACCAAAGTGTGTGTGTGTGTGCGTGTGTAAAGACAGAGAAGCAAGGTGACTGTCCCCCTCCAGCGTCCTGGTGCGTCGGCGCTCTCTGTCCAGCCAGGGTACCAGGGTATCGCAGGCAGGTGCCACATGTTGATGAAGGCCGGCCAGTGGGGGCCCGGCCCGTGGCCCGGGTGTTTTTCCGTAGCCCGGTGCAGACTGGACAATTAGCCCATCTCTCCTCTGGAGGGGGTCTGCTGCCTGCCCCCTTCCCAGGCATCCCGGGGGGGAGGGGACGCCTGTCTGGCCGAGGTTACTAAGGACCCTCATGTACACACTGTGTGTGTGTGTGATGTGTCCTGAAGGTGGCTGGGCAGCCATAGCAGCTAGTTGAGCCCAGTGGGAGTAGGCTTCCCATCAGCCGTCTCCTCCGTCCCGTCCCTCCCCCGCCCCCCCCAACCTCCACCAGCAGCAGCCTGATGGAGGGGCAGCTCCCCACAGCTCGGCTAGATACAACCAAGAAAGCAAAAAACCACACACGCACACAAAACCCACGTTGACTTTGGCGTCCGCCCAGAGAAACGAGCTGCTGTATTATTTAGAAGGGCCCAGCTCCCCCCCCTCGCCTCTCTCTCTTTCTCTCAGCGTAGCGCTGTGCATTTAAAGTACGAAATGGAACGAGGAATTGCAGCGCAACGGAGGAGTTTAATCAGCTGTGTTTTCCACTTTACGTCCCCATATAAACATTAAGGGGACGGGGGACGGAGGGGCTAGTAGTAGTCTTCAGTCTTCTGCAGTCTGTAACCTTACACGTTGTTCAAGGATAAAGAGAGAGAGTGTGTAGTGTGGGGTACTCTGGCGTATAAAGAGCCTCGGATGGCTTCGGGTTGTTTCCCGGGCTCCCCAGCCGGACAAACGCCTCGCCCCGATTGGCCGGGGGCCCCGGCCCCCCCCCCCGCCCCCCCCGACGCGCGAGCGGCCGTCACCTCTGTCCCTGTTGTGCGTGCCTTCCTCTAAGGGCTCTGTCTCTCTCTGTTTTCCGTGCAGAACACAGCGGGGCGGGAGAGGGTATAAAGGTGAAAGAGTGGCAGGACGGCCTTAGGGCGCTCCTGCCCAACATCAACATCAACTTTGGGGGGCTGCCCGGCTCCTCGCCGTCGTCCTCCTCTTCGTCCTCCTCCTCGTCCAGCGTTAACCACACGGGGGCGCCGGCGGGCTCCAGGGGGGGCGTCTCCCATAGCCTTAGCTGGGATGGGACGGCCAGCTGGATGGACCCAGCCATCATCACAGGTAACTGGACCCGGTAGAGGGGGTGCCTGGCGGAGACTAACCTGGTGGGTGGGGTGGGGGGAGGGGTGGGGCGGGGCACTAGGACCGTGGGGAGGGGGGCGGGCATATACTGTGGTGTGTGTGTGTGTGTGGCGGAACTAACCAGGATTGTAGTGTTGGAGGGGTTCTGGCTTAACTTGGGTGTGGGGTTGAGGGAGATGGGGCGGGGGTGCATGTCAAGTTCTGCCTCTGATCTGGCTAACAAACCCTTGAGCTGCTTTTGTGTGGCGTGTGTGTTTTGCGTGCACTGATTTGCTCTCATCTTCAAGCGGTTGTGCGTTTTATCAAAACACCGCCCAACACCTCGGTCAGCGGCGCCGGCGACATCCCATCGGCTGCGTTCGTTCCGGCTGTGTGGGCGGCTCCGGTCCTACCCAGTGTTAATAAAGCCAGAAGGGAGGTCACGCTGGACCCCGGGGGGCATGTTGTATGCCGAAAAGAGGGGCATGTGTGTGCGTGTGGGGCGCCCTGTGGTGTTGCGTGAGAGATGTAGGCCACGCGGGTCGTGCCACACTGTCAGATGGAGGAAGAAAAGGAGAGGGGGACACGGAGAGAGAGAGATGATGGAAACGTACAGGAGGAGTGAACTGTCGTCGTCGTCGTCATTGCTAATCACATTGTGGCGCGTAACGAGCTGTGGAACGACCAGGAGCTTCCCCTGCAGGGTTTGACCGATGACTCGAATACCCTGGGATTGCATCGCAGACGACAGCCTTGAACTTGATCCCCCCCCCCCCTCCTGGGTTACGGAGCATGTTAAATAGAATCGAGTACAACTTTATTGTTCGGTGCAGGCTAAACAATTGGCGCCATATCTTCTGTGATGCCCACTTGGGATGGATTGGATATGTGTTTAATGTAGCCTATCTTTTCTTTATTTTGTTTTTGCCAATTATAGTTGAGATTTTCTATTACATTGTTTTTGCCTCGTAGTGGCTCGGTGTTTGCGGTGGCGTCGGAGCATAGTTTATAGGAAGCGTGGTCATAACATCTCTGCTTATTCTACAGTGACATAAGGATAGAATAAATCGTCCCAGCTGCACACTAAGCAGTTTCTGGGTCACTTATTGTGAGGGGGGGAGGAGGGAGGGGGGGGGGGGCAATACTGCATCTTGCTTCACAGCCAGCCAAGAGTCAGTCCAACTACTCCCCTGAAATCAATACCTCCAGTACACAGCATACTTTACAAACAATAAGATGCTATATATCTAGAACTAAAGTCTGGACCGTGTTGCCCGGGGATACGGCGTGGACCCGCTATCGGCTCTCAGATCTGCACCGTCACAGCGGTCCGCGATAGCATGAGCACCACCGTCCCTGAACTCTGGGAACAAGTGACATCTATGTCAACGCTGTGCGGGGGGGGGGGGGGGTTGACTAGCCCAAGGGGGGGGGGGGGGGGGGGGTGTTGAATGAAACTCTCAGCACCTGAGGCAATTACACGATGAACACCAAATCTCTTCCCACTCCCTCGTTTGTGCTTGTGATTATGCCTCTTCCCCCCCACCCACCCCATCTCCACGGGCTGGCTGCGATGCAGACTACTGTTCCTCCCCCGGTGAACCCAGCGCTCGCCGCAAACTGACTATCTCTCCCCCTAGCGGCGCTCCGGTACGTCAAGCCCGGCACATGAAAGAGATTTGAGGACTATTGGGTTTGACAAACAGGAGCCGTCCTGCAGCACCAGGCACTCGGGGAGCAGCATCGCCCTCGTTCAGCACAACACCAGCGCAATTAAGGCTGTCGCTTCAAGTTGCCCGCCGTACAGATATCTAGGGGTTGAACGTTTCCGTAGGAATACTAGCGTGTCATCATGTGTCGGGCACTGCAAAGGTTCATCGATTTTGTGACCAATGGATCAATGGACTCGATCTTGGGTGTCATTCTCCTCGAGAGGTGGAGCACCAATCAAATCAACCCATTTTTCCCCCTCTCGTTTCTCACACAGCCTATTGGCTTGAGGAGTCATCGATAACTCCCTCGAAGGCAATGCTCCTGAGCACCAATTAGCTCCCTTACCTCCTGACCTGTGGAGGGCCGGAGCAGTGGCCTGTTACTGGGGCCAACTCCACCCCTGACCACCCTGCCTACCTGCCTGCCTCTCTCCATCTCCCTTGCCAGGGATTTCCTCCGTTAGGCTATCAGGTTTCGCCACTAAATCACATCACGGCTCCAGACTGTGTTCATAAGAGCCGGTTGCCCCACTGGGGGATGTAGGCAGTCCCCCCCCCCCACACACACAAACACACCCCAACTGCTGGTGTAATAGTGGCCGATCGATTCTCTCCTGTCTGAGCCCCGGGGCTTTAATACCAGGGCCTCTTATCAGGCCCTGCGGCCCAGACCGGAGCCATCGATACTCAGTCTGGCCAGGCCCGCCAGACCGCTCCGCTCAGCCATGATCCCAGCTGATCAGCTCCTAACCTTCTGTGCCGACAGAGAGAAGGGAAGGAGGGGTGGCGGGAGGGAGGGAGTGAGGGGAACAAGGATTGATACACACAAACACACACATACACACACAAAGATCAGAGCACAGGAGTCCTCTTGGATTCACTGCAAAGATGGAGAAATCCATCGTCTTCAGATCTGTGGTTGTGGTATTTATCTCTCTCTCTCTCTTCCTCCCTCTCTCTAACGCCCAGGTATCCCGGCCTCGGCAGGCAACAGCCTGGACTCTCTCCAGGACGACAGCCCCCCCCACTGGCTCCAGTCCCTGCAGGCCCTCACAGAGATGGACGCCCCCCCCAGCTCCGCGGTGCCCCCGCAGCCCCCACACAGCGGCCCGTTCGGGAGCCAGGTCCCCCTCCACAGAGGCGGCTGGGCGCCCTACCCGCCCCCCGCCACGGCCAACCCCGCCGGCCAGTTCCACTCCCCCCCGCCAGGCTTCCAGACAGCCTTCAGACCCCCGGTCCAGACCCAAACAGACCTGCTACAGAGTGCAGCCATGGATCGTCACTAGGGACTGTGAAAACACACACACACACACTTGCATAAACACACAGACGAACCCCACGAAGACATGCGTGAAACACAGCAAACCAAAATCACCCGAAGTACAAAATACAGAACTATTAACAAAATAATAACAAGATTAAATGCAACTTTATTTCTTCCATCTCCTTGGTTCCTCATCTTCAGAGCTCTTGTGTCCTTTTATTTGGTTTGGATCCCTTGTTTCCCTTGACCTTTGACCTTTTGGCGCGCCATCCCAGTCACACTTCCTGTTCACGTCGTAACGCGTCCTGATCACATGACCACCGGGAGCACCTCCATGACAGCGAAAGAGACAGACAGAGGCCTCAGGGTGGCCGTGACTAATCCGGAGGTGGGGGGGGGGGGGGGGGGGGGGGGGGGGGGGGGTTTAAGGAGCTCAGGTTTTTTATTTTATTCTTATTATCATTTTTTCAAACTCATAAAGAAAATGGCAATCCAAATAGCTGAGCAGCGGATCATAGGAAATGCCCCGTCCCCTAAAACGGAGACAAAAAACCATGCTTGAGAGGATTATGCCCAATAGTGCAAGTCCAGTTGACTGGTTGCTCCGGAGGCCTCGGAGCAGGATTGGAACACGTCTGCCTTCAGAGCGCCAGTCAGAATCCCTTCTCCCCGTATGCCTCCACGCCAACGGAAGGCTCCGCCTACCAAGCCTGGGGTGGGGTGGGGTCCCTCTGCAGCAGGAGTCAGGGTTACGCTACACTGAAGAATGGTGGGGGTGGATGTGGGTGGGGGGGGGGTGCAATTCTTCGAGGTGGGTTCTTTTTCCCCTTCATTTAATTCACAGGATCAAAGGAATTAAGGAGGATGAAAAGCCCAAGTCAAAAAAAGCCTTTACTGAGCTTGATGCGGTCGAACTGGAGCCGTCTGGAAACGGCCGAGCGTGCAGCCGCGATAGGTTCCCCCCCCTCGCGCTGCGCTCAACCATGGCCATAAAAGGGTGTGAGTGCAGGCCCAGTGCCCCCCCCACCCCCCACAGGGTGGAGAACGTGCACCTCTCTCGAAGATGACGCGCGAGCGGGCGGGAGACGATCCCCTCCCCCCACACGCCATTTAAAGCGTAGCGGCTCAACCTCTGTATCAGAGGGTAGTTCCACGCCGCGCCCCTCGGGGGCGACGGGCGTTTTTAACCTGCTTCGGCACGAGCGCAGGGCAGGGTGCGTGGACTCTGGAGCGCCACCGTGTGGCGCCTCTGTGGGGTTTGCCCTCGCTCCCCAGACTCCCAGTGTCGATGCTGCTGCTACCGGTTTGGCTCCACCGTTCACCTCATCATGAAGAGGAGGATGGAGGAAGTGTGGGGGGGGGGGGGTTGTTTGACTTAGCAAGCGAGAGATGATGTGTGAAGATTGGGCCTGTGTTTGCCCCAAACTTATGCCTTGGTTTTTATTGTAGTGTAAACGAAAGGCTAGGGAGCATTTTTTTTCTGGCATGGCATATTTAGAAGGTATCAGAATCAGGGGAAACTGCAAGCGCGGTCACTTATAGAAGAGAGCACATTTTAATCATTATTAGGCAACAACTTGAGGATCGTTATCAATTCAAACGGTGGCCTTGTAGATAGCAGACCGGCTTAAGAAGCACCGTCATCCACCCGGTGGACGCGTGACAGCTTCTCCACCACCATTACGTTACTCGTCAGTTGAACGGTTGTTTCCTGGGAATGTGTGCCGGGATAGTGGAGTCACAGGTCAACTCGAGCAATCGCCAATGTCGGGGGGACAGTCCCCCATGTACCTGTGTCCCCTTGCAACCCTTCATTTAGTTTAACGGGCTTCAGTTTTTGTCACTTTCCATTAGGGTCCTTACAACCTTTTCAGTATTCAACAGTATTCATGTGGATTAAGGATTTAAAACTTGAGGAAACCAATTCAGTCCAACCATGGGTTTTACGCAATGCAACAAAAAAACACACAACATAAGTCAAATGAAGAGCTGAAGGAATTGTATCTCTCCACAGGTCTGGAAGAAAAACTAAATCTTAAATAAAAGACAAAATGTGACACTTTGGAAGTGTGAGTCTGTTTTTTTCATTTTTTTTCTTTTTTCTGTTCAATCAAGGCATTGTCTAAAGCAGTGGTCTGTATGTTCTAGATCAGTGGTTCTCAATCCTGGTCCTCGGGACCCCCTCCCCTGCATGTTTTAGATGTTTCCCTCCCCAAACACACCTGATTCAAATGAATGTGTCGTTATTAAGCCCATCTATTTGAATCAGGTGTGTTGGAGCAGGGAAATATCTAAAACATGCAGGGCAGGGGGTCCCGAGGACCAGGATTGAGAACCACTGTTCTAGATGTTTCCCTGCTCCAAATGAAGGGGCGTTATCACACTTCTGCAGAGCTTGATAACGACCTTTTCATTTGAATCAGATGTGTGGGAGCAGGGAAACATCTCAAACATACAAGACAGTGAGCCCCGAGGACCAGAATTGAAGACTTTGATTTGTTTCCGGGCGAGTTTATCTCTATCTAATGGTCATATACTGAAGCATTGCATTACGCACAGTTAATCAATGCACTGTCATGGCTAAGGCCCCAATACCACTTATTCATCAACTCACAAGCACCTGTTCATGTGGCTTACCAACAGTTCAAAGAGACCGAAAGAGACGAGCATCGTATGATTCTCGCAGATAACTCCGTTCAAGAAGCGGCAGTGGGCGACCACGCAAGCCCCCGTTGCCGTGGCCGAGTTTGAAAGGACACACTTCAAATGCTTTCAGTGTGGGCTAATTAACTTTATCGTGCAGAAGAGGCAGCAGTTTGCAGATAATGTCAAGAGCAAATTAAGTGCTCACATTTGGCTCGGCAAATGCTTTGTGTTGCATGTACTTCGATGTGACAGTCATGCTTTCCAAAATGCATTATGTATTCATCGTATATAATTCGACTGGTTTATATGTCATGTTCACATTTATTGCAAACCAGTGTGGTTCTTAAACTGTCTCCGTTGCCATTTTAAAACCAACAGAGTTCAGAAGCACGCAAATGATTGGCCCAGTCAGGTACAATTAAGGCTGGCTTCTCTTGACGCTTAGATTTGAATGGATCGAGCGCAGCTGGCCTAAATGCTCTCATGTAGTATTCATCAGGACCGCATGTATTATCGTCTCTTTAAATGAGCCTAGTCGCTGTGGACTTTTTGTTCGTTTTTGTTCGTTTTTGCACTCCCTCAATCTCACTTCTGATTTGCCCGCCCTCCACCTTCTCATCCTGTCAAGTCTTTGCAGCTGAAACATGACTGACATCCTCTTTGATGTGATCTAATGCCCTTCGCCTCCACTTTCATCTCCAGCGTCCCTGTATGGATCTGACGAGGAAATCGGTTGTTCAAATCACAATTTATTTGTATAGACCTACGTCTAAGAAACCACCCCGTTTAAGCTGCTTACTTACATGCTGCTTCTTCTCCTTCATGTTTGGCCTCGGGATCTGCGTCTCGGGCTGGGCCGGAGATGCCAGTGCTACGACTGAAGACGAAGTCAGTTGAATTTGCATGAGATGTATATCCGATAGAAAAGATAAAAGCTTACATAGTGGCTGTTTTGTGTAAACCATAGGATGACACATGTAATTAGTAAACACACCAATGAAATTTATTTTTGTAATGATTTTACATTCCACAGTTGAACATTTCCAGGGTTTCTTTTTTTGTATTCCTTTTTTATTAGTTTTTCAAGTTTACTCAACAGACACAGTACTGATGTTAAATGTTGTTAAATCCATTAGATTTTAACGTCCGTTCAGAATGAAAGTTGCAGTATCTCAGTTTTTTTTTGCTATTATACACCATTCTGAAGCTTGAGCACACATTCCCATTAACTTCACATGTTAGTCAAGCACACACTTCTAGGAGTTTATTAATACATTTCAGACTGCATACATTTATACTGGGATTCAGGGGAAATGATTTCCGAAGGGGTTTATAGCACCCAATAGTCAATAACTACTTTCAGTCAGCAACTATACAACTAGCTTCTTTGTTGATGCAGTGTAAAGACCTTGCAGAGTTCTAATAGAACTTTCTTCAGGTGCGGTGTCATCGAGGTGTGCTTTTGTGACATTGTACCACACAATAGTGTCCCATTGTGTGTCAGCGCATGCTTCACTACCACGTCTGACCCAAGAACCTAGATGGAATGACGCGGAAGCGGGAATTGCGTGTGTACGAGCAGTGGATAACCTTTTTGTATGAAAGCCTTGTGTAATCCTCAGACGGAAATAAATATTTGTGCCGTAAGTATGTCAAGGAACATCATCTTACATAAGGCTGGATGTGCTCCATTCAGAGGGGGGGGGGGGTTCTCCCTTCCCCCTTCTCCTATAGGTCCCCTCCATAGTATTCCCACTGTATCACAATTATCCACTATAAGGGATAAGGCGGGTCTTATCTTCCACTGTTGCTTCAAGCTTTTTTCTTTCTTTTAGAGGCACAGCTCTTGAAGTGTGTCTAGTGGTTTTAATGTAATTTCATGGCCAATTGCATTATCAGCTTGTGTCCCAAGGAATATTTCTTATGTGTATTTCTTATGATGACTCAATGTGCAAAGCACACATTGAGTTCCAATTTGCAGATGTTGTTATTAATCTATCCCTGTGGCTCTTTCAGCCTGTATACTTACATACTGAGGAAATAGACACACTGCTTAATCAGCATATAGACTTCAACTCGAAGATCGAGGGATATAAGAAGGATTGTCGCGCCGAGTTTGGGATGAGGCGCTCGTTTACAGGTTAACAGTCACACATCTGAGTTTGGTCGATTTGTGGCTGCGGTTGTAAATGTGACTTGTTTCATGGTCAGCTGCGGTTCTACACTAATTTTACAGGGGGGGGGGGCCAAGGGGGGCCACATTAAAAAACAGAAACAAATGATATTCAACCCTTGCGCTGCCTTCGGGTCACATGAAGATAACACAAGGGTTAAACATGAAATACTTTAATTTAGCTTGACATTAAAATCATACAAAATGCTCTGGCTCTCCCTCTTCCAGCTCCCTCAATGCCTTGATATGTTTCTCTAACCTTTTTATTTATTGGGGGCAAAAAAGGCTGCAATGTCCCTCCTCGGTTTATGATGACTACTAGAAGAAGAAAAACGTGTGTAAAAAAGTCAGTTATTTAGTCAGCACAGGGGGGGCCAAGGACATTTTTACAGGGGCACCGGCCCCTGTAGACCCCCGTGTAGAAACGCCCCTGTTCATGGTGCACGAGAAATGTTTGGTCTTTTGAAAGACGCCCGTGATGTTTGTGGTCATGTTTAAATTACACTCGAAATTAGGATTTACTGTTTCTGTTAAGGTGAAGGTTCAAGTTTTAATGCCAATGTCTTTTTCATGTTTTCTCTGTCAAACGCATCACCATAAGCAAGGTCACATGACCTTTTGTAGAGGTCAGGGTCCTGTGTAGCATCATAAAGGGAAGGAAAGGAGAGTATGACAAATGACAACATACATCACCGTCTGTTTGGCCGGGGTTCTCTGTGTCCTGCCAAGGCCAAAAATAAATAAAATACCTAAATATGGAGCTGGCTGAGAAGCAGAGGTATGTGTATGAAATATGAGCAGGTAAAGAAGATGGTGGCTGAAATACAAACAAGGCGACATCGTTTCAACATGACCTGGAAAGCACAGCAGGGCTTTCTCCCCAATCCTAGCAAAATGGTGCTTGCAGTTTTACGCTACTACGGAATGACTTGTGCTTGCCTTATGAAGAAAAAAAACAAACATGTTTCAACCCACTCCATTTGAGGGACATGATGAAACGGGAGCAGGACGCTCCCCTTAAACCACGAGCTTCCACACTTGTCCTCGATTCACTCGGAGGGCCCCGCAGGAAACCTGCCGTCTCCCGGAAACACACGGAGCAAGAGCCGGGTGTTTGGAGGAGCAGTCGGGGCCTCTCTTTAGACGCACACAGATTTCCCCAGGAAGATAGTCGGCGTGTTCCCATCAGATGTAATAAATCACTTACAGACGCGCTTAAGGCAGGCGCAGCATGGCGTCGGCACAACTCGCTAGCAAGCCTGTCTTTTTGAGCCCCGTCCACGGGGAAAACCACTCCCTCCCCCCACAAAGATGTCAAGACCAAAGTAGGGTGTGCCGTTTAAACAGGATACTGCATCTTTCTATTTTCATTGTTTTGTTTTTTCTTTTCAGATCAAAGACTCCACCTTCATATGTCACCTAAAGGCAGAGCTTGACTTTATTGTCATAATATAATAATTTCTACAACAGTTTTTTTTTTTTTCTACAGAGACCGCAAAACACCCACACACACTTCTATGACTACGATGTAATAAAAACAAACGTTCCACTCGCTCCATACACGATCAAACAACAGCTCACTCACTAAGGATGGAAGGGGTTTCAATCCAGTAAAAAGGAATAGACACAAATGGGAGAAAGTGGAATGCATGTATAAAATGTTAAATGATACTGGAACGTTTGAAAGGATTTTAGAGGATGCCCTATATAACGAGAATGAAAATGCTCCGACATTGGAATTTGTCCCGGCTGTAGTTTATCTGGAATATTCTGTACAATAATGTACAAGAGTGGAGTTATCCTGGGATGTGCTCAGCAGTCGCCTACCAATCAGGTGAAACCACTCAAGCATACACGATTAGTCAACCAAGCCATAACTGCTGCATTTTGTTCATTAGGCAAGTCAATGTGATTAAGCCCTCGTTCGCTTTCTCCCTCTTCGTTTTTCCGAGTTCCCGAAAATCCCACAGGAGGCTCCACCAGAAGTCATGTTGTCCAGGAGAGATTCCCCCTCCTTTGGAGAAATAAATGTGCCATTCGTAACAGTTCCACCACAGTCAGACTAGGCTAGTCTTGCATGTCTAGTTTCAGCGAGCTCGTTTAGCATCAGTTTTCATTGGTGTCAGGCATAATACTTCCTTGTCTGACATCAGCTACCCGCTGCTATGTGTCCAAACACTAAGGACAGGCTTGTGAAGTTCAGATGGCCCATCGTTTCGATTACTGAGCATCACAGCTGTGCCACAGTCCGAGATGTAGTCATGCGTTGCTCCCTCCACCCCCTCCCATTTTCCGGGACATTCTCCCACAATGTTTCCCTAACGTTCCTTGAAAGAAGGCATCGTCGTGGAACATCCATCTGGGCATCCCTGCTCCACCACAACAGACTAACACAACTTCAGATTGTTGATTATATTTCTCTGTCTTATTATTTTTTTACTGTAATTTTTCAAGATACCAGATTCAAGACACCCATTATATTACACACACGCACACACGATAAAAAAAGGAAAAAGAAACCAAAAACACGTCCGCAACCGGGAAAGCACGGAGATGATTTCGAAATGAACGCGTGGGATTAGTTTGCACGTTTTTGGACGTTTTTCTTTGTCGCCTCTTCTCGGCTGTCCCGTCAGGCGCCCGCGGTGGGCGGGCCCCGGTCCTCTAGCACACCGTGCCATTCTCCTGGCGAGTCTTGGGGCAGGTGGAGCGGGGGATGGGCTGCACGGAGGGTGCCAGCGTGCAGAAGAAGCCGGCGATGAGCGTGAGGCCCAGGCCGCCCCAGGCGCAGAACATGGACCAGCCGTAGCCGTGGCCGATGTCGTCGGGGAGGCCGTACAGGTAGCGCGGGTAGCGGGAGAGCTCAAAGTTGATGCCGGCCACGCATGTGCAGAGGGAGATGATGCAGAAGGTGCCTGGGGTGAGATGGCGGAGAGAAGGAGAAAGACAAAGCGAGACAGACGTCAGGTCTACGCACATGCATAAACCCCGATCCAATTCCCGTTTTAAATAATGACGGTTTATTATCTTCTAATGTAGTGTGAGATTTCAAAGACCCCCTGCCTCTGAGAAGTAATGGCGCCGTTTTGAGCTGTTCCCTCAAGAGAATCGGAATATTCATTCAGTCCTAATAGAATACATTTTCATTCACTTTGGACTTGACAATTGCAACGTTCCCTTCTGTTTGAAGTCGTGGATAAGGCGTTCATTTTGGCTTCATTTCCGAGCCCCCCCGCGGGTGACCCTCTGGGCTGTTTAGCTGAGATTTGGCCACTGTAATCTGACCTGGCCTATCCCCCACTTTTTTGGTATTACTTAGGAGCTTAATTGGCTTTTTAATTGCCTGCTCATTATGCAACGGGAAGGCATTGGATTAATCCGGAGCCCATCTTAATTGAGTCTCCGCTTGCCTTTTGCTGTACGGGAGCTGGGGTCTGCATATCATATCCATGTAAGATGAGTGAGTTTGCCACTGCTTGTGTGCTCTGGGGGAAAGGACTGTGTGTGTGTGTGTGTGTACGCGTGTGTGTGTGTGCATGTGCAAACATGAGCATGTATGTCTTTGCATGAGCGTATTTGTATGTGTGTGTGTGTTCCTGTATATATAATGAAGGCAGATTCTGCATCCGGCTCTCATGCATTAATCAAAATGGCTGGCAGCACTAATGAGAGCACCCAGCGTGCTTCGACTACAGCCCCTCAGCCCTCCCAACAAGCTGGAGAGAAACAACCAGCAGATAGATGTGTCTGGAAAAGGGACAGATGTATGCAGGCCAAGACGTCAATGTGACTCCAATCAGCAAGCTCAAAACACACATGCTATATGTCAAGTCACAACATCTTTCTCGGCGGCTTCATCCTAAATGCTATCTGTTAGGCCCATGAAAGGAGTCAAGGAATACAAAAATAAAAAAGATGTTAAATATGTCCGTTGTCATGAGCGAAGAAGGTTCCGGTGTTCGGGGTTCACTCACCTCCCATGAGGAAGAGCAGCCCAGCTACGTACTGCATGAGGCCGCGGTCCCAGCAGCAGCCCAGCACGCCGACAATCCAGCCGAACAGGATGATGGCCACCGCCATGCCCATGAAGCCTGCCGTCATCCGCCGCAAGTCTGCACACGGCACAGACATGGAGAGGGGAGAGGTGGGTATGGTAGTCCACTGGACGCAGGTACACACACAGTAGCAATATCAGCAACCCACACACAGCTCTGTCAGGTACACACACACACCGTTTTGCCTAGCGCTGTCCCCGCACTAGGGAAGGGAGGACGAACGTGGGACCGTTTGTGCCCGAGCCTGGCAGGAAAAGGACAGCCTCAGCTGTGAGACGTGGCCCTGAGGACAGGACGTGTCACCGTGGGGGGGGGGGTAATGACAGTGACAACGGAGGACGGGGGGACGGGGCGAGTGGCACGCCTCGACAGCGTGGTTCAACACGGACGGCTCGGAGCCCAGTCCCCCCCCCCCCCCCCCCCCCATGTTGATATCAATGTCACGGCTGAGCTTCCTGGTTGGAGGGAGTGAGGGGGGACAGGGCGGGGCCTCCACGGGGCCCGCTGGAGTCGCCCCGTGGCGTGGGCGTCAGAGAGGACTCCCACCCTCGGCTGCTTCCGAGGCTTCTCTCGCAGACCTGTGGGGGAGACTCGTGTACCTCCCCTGTGCTCTCTGTCGGACCTACGCATCCCAAAACGTGTTCTGACGCCGCCTTGCATAAAAACACACAACGGTAGCTGAATAGGTGAAATGTTTTATTTATTTTTTAAGATGCACCGCGTTCCACGGCAGCACGGGCGTCGGGGCGAGCGGCGGCGGTGCAAGCCAAGTGGTTTCCTGACACATCGCGCTGCCGCTGTCTGTCTTCTTCTGCGGGAGGGGGAGCTCATGTGGAACAGCCCGTCAGGCAGCCTGTCAGTCAGCCGCTACAACCAGCACATACCCTCTCTCACCCCCCCCACCAGCATACTAGGGGCAGGCTGCTATCTTCCTACTCGGGCGCCTGGACTGACTGCTCTTCACGTTTAGACATTGTATCTGAGCCACAGAACAGGGTTAAATGATGTACAACTTTATTGTCCGAACGAAGGCTCAACATGTAGAACCGCTTTCTGGTCAGAACTTTATGGAGCTAAACAGAAATGATATTTTATAAAAGGTTTTCCAGATTTGTACCTTTTTTTTAAGTGAGTTTATTCTGTTGTTGCAAATAGTTCCGACTGAATGTAGTATAACAGTTTTGAGACAAAAATACATGGTTTAGTTTCACGAACATGCATACAACTCTTTTCATATCTGTATACAAAGTACAGCTTAAGGAGAACGGATCAGTATTGTCCCTGTTTCTGTCTCTATGACCTCTGTGTGTGTGTATTTTGGGAGACATCACATTCTCGTGTCTAGCCTGTGTGCCTGCCAAAAGCCTGCAAGCCCGGCAGGTACAGGTGAGTGTGTGTGTGTCTGTGTGTGTTAGTTTGCTGGTGGAAGAAGACTAATGTGATGGGAGAGGACTATAGAACCTTCACGGCCCAGCAGCACTGCCTCCTGGGTAATCTGGTCCACAATCCCGCTGGAGTAATAAATACCCGTCACCACTCTGTGGCTGGCGCACTGCACCTGCCCAGCTCGCAACACCAGGACACAACACACAGAGAGAGGTATGTGCAGGTCACTGTGCTTTAAACAAACGAGAGCGGTGGGGGGTGTTGACAAAAAAAGAGACTGATACAGGTATAGGTCACCCACATGAAAACCAAAGTAAGAAAAAAGAACTCGACGGGGAAGAGAGAGTCCACCTTTTTCCACAACAATTACAAATCTGAGCGGTAGAGCAGGGAAACCCCCAAATAAATATCTGATATATCTCTTTACATATGATCTATAGCAGCACACTGCCATTACAGCACCCCGACATCCTAGTTGGCAAGCTCTGAATGAGACGTTTGTACGAAACAGATTTCGGGAAATGTAATATCTGGGAGCGTCATTGCGTCACTACTGTATCACAACCGCCCTGCTACTCGACCAGTGATGTCGGATCACGATTCTCATATCAAGTTTTTCCAGTTCTGTTGTAGATGGAAGTCGAGAGCCCCAGTGTCTGTATTTGCTGTGGAGGGAAACAGCTTGGGAGAGGAGATAGAGGGAGGGAGGGGGAGGGAGACGGGGGGTGGATAGAAGAGCGAGAAGCTGACAAAGGTAGTCGTCAGCGCTTCTCCGACACAGAGACTGAGCATCATTTAACTGACAAGGAGAAGAAAAGGAAGACTGGCTTGTCAGTCAGGGGCCTGGAGCCTCGCCGAAAGAATGACTTCAACGTTTCACTCAAATCAATTTTTCATCCAAACTAGATTGTTTGTTTTTGTCACAGTAAAGCGTTATTTTGTCATAATCTCTTTTTTTTGTGGGGGATGGGGGGGGGGGGGGGGTGGGTTGAATTTAGAAGATCACTAATAATGACCATTGGATATGCAAGCGCATTACGATTATCGACACAGACAGGCTTTTAATCCTCTTGTAAAAACATCACCTTAACAAAAAAACCAAGTCAATATTGGTCCTCTGCCATAATGGAATTGTATTGGACTGATAATACTTCAGATATACCTACTGTACCGAGTATCCTACTGTGGAAGCACAGCCGGAAAAGTCACACAGAATACTGTAAAGCCTATATGAAAGTCAGAAAATACCTGACTCGCGGGCAGCACCATCTCTTTAAGTCGATGGATGATTGAACTGAGTGTCAGTTCTCATTTGGATGTTCCAGACTAGCTTTGGCTAAGACTTGACGCCCAGCTTGACGTCTGCCTCCCCAGCTGTCTGTCGACGGATCCTATTCCAAGATGTCGTCAACGTCGGTGGGAGCCATCAGAGCTGCGCTTCCCCAGTGTGGCTCTCATTAGGAGCTGTCAGTTAGCCTCCTGAGCATACGTGTATAATTACAAATGGCAAATACCTCACCAGCGGCTGATGGGCACCATAATCAATTATAGTAAACATGTGGATTTGATTGTGTGTGTGTGTGTGTCTTATGTAGTAGCTGTCTCCCTTTCCCTCAACAACACGTCTTGCTTTACGGTATTCTTTTGCAACCCAACATTGAGAAGATATCCCTTTAGCTTAGCGACGCCTCTGGTATTCCACTTGAGTCCTCTGATCTAGGTGTTGAAAGTGCATTTACGCTGCTGTCCACCATATGCTTTCACCGGGGTATATAGAGGGGATAGACCAAAGAGAACGGAGGAGGGAGATATTGCACAAACACAAAACCTCCACAGAATGCCTCGCTGGATCAAACTAGACCGCTGAGACGGTAGAAACAGAAGGCCCGTTGAGAGACGTATAAACACGTTTATACAAATGATGTCTCAGTTCATCTGGTGCCTTTTTGGCAGACACCATTAAGACTCGTGTTGATAATCCCGCTGTCCAAAATAAGTTGTGGGAAAAGCCCGTACGGCTTTTGGAAATCTAGGTATCTGCAATCGATGGACGCCATTCCATTACTCACTGAAATTGATTCCTCTCTCTGAGCCCCAGACAAGCGATGCATTTCCAAGATGGCAGCTCCCCTAGGCCTCTGGCTGACCGCAAGGTTGCCGTCAGCGACCCTGCTGAAGGGATCCTCTGTGGCAATCCTGACTGCTACTCACAATGCAACATCCAAATAGAATGAACCCGCATGAACTGGGAATCGTTTAGGGGATATTCCTTAACTGTGCGCGGCCCAAGCGTCCAAACAAACGTCTCCACTTATTGACAGCTTTCTCAATCCATCTTGAGACAGTTCAGTCATCTTGGAGCACTGCATGGTGGAGGATATGGACGAATCTTGTTGAAATGGTGTAATTTCAACG
The DNA here is from genome assembly GCF_021917145.1 of Hypomesus transpacificus. Taxonomy (NCBI): domain Eukaryota; kingdom Metazoa; phylum Chordata; class Actinopteri; order Osmeriformes; family Osmeridae; genus Hypomesus; species Hypomesus transpacificus. Next base: position 3,612,226 of record NC_061066.1, read on the forward strand.
TTTTCCTCGGACCAAACAAGAAACGGACACGCGCATTTACGCACAGATTTGTTTTGAATCGCAGTTGACCTAACTCGGGGTCTTGCTGCTGTATGCTGTCGCCACATCAACATTTAGCGAGCTGTGCTCGTTTCTCTCACATTTGGCGCACCCACACCCACACACACTCACCCGCATGCAAATCAGCGAGGGGTTGTACATGTCTGCGATTAGCAGCGATATTCACCAGTGTCAAAAGAGGCTTGGATGTATCTGGGCAAAGCAGAAGGACAATCATTGTGTACATGGGTAAATTCTGTCTGCGCTGTTAGTTGGATGATAAGTGCACCTGCTCCACTATCATTAGCATACACACCTTCAGAGCAGCCCGTGATTCCAACTAGGCTAAACCCGAGACAGGGGCTGATTACAGGCTTTCTGTCTCTCTCACACACACGCACACACACGCACACACACACGAGTGCACACACACACACACAGATACACGCCTGATGAAGGCATGTACACAGTCACCCAGAGGCAGCGCTTCTGACAGACACACCTGCCACACATTTACACCTAATTGCTGTCAGCTTTTCCGCACAGAATTTCCCTGAGTGAGAAGTCTGTTGCGAGATTCCAAACCAGTATTGCACATCACGTCGAGATGTAGACAAACAATCTGTCAGGAAGAACCCACCTAGCATTCATGCAAATATGGGACAACAAAAGAATGTGTCAAACGTTCCTTGTCACAATATCTCCCCAAATTTGACAGTTTGTTCAAAGATAAGAGCATATACACCCCAAAATTCGGGATATAATTATCAAGTGTATTCATGCATTTCCTTTCAGGAGAGGAGAGGAGGCGTTAGCATAACCAAATGCAACAAGGTACAAAAAGGGACTGAAACGTATCATCTTGCATTTGGAAATGAAACATGATTGACATTTGAGCGATCAGTGGGCTTCCGATCACTGCGGAAAAAATAAAAACACGTCGATTGGCATAACCTTTTTTTTCTTCCTGACGCTGTGAGTGACTGTGGCTAATAAGCATGTTCATTTGTTTAGAGTATCAGCGCGGAGCAGATTCTGGTTTGTGTCTCTCTGTGGGTTACTGGGTTTCTGTTGTTGAGCCCGGTACTTCCACTTTCCATTTTAATTATATTGGTCTGCTCCAGAACAAATGTGCCAATGAAAAGCCCTTTTAGAAAAGGGAAATAGCTTTTGGTGGTGGAAGGAATAAAGAAAGAAAAAAGGAGGGGGGGGGGGGAGAGAAAGTGTGCCCGCTATCTCCCTCCAGAGAACTGTGGCACGGAGGGGGGGGGGGGGGGGGGGGGGGGGGGTGGGCGTATGTTGACCTCACGGCGAAGGTGAAAAGGCTTTTCTCTCTGTGCCGTCGTCCCAGAGGACGTCCCCGGCCCCGGGGCCCTGTCAGGAAGGCCGGCGAGTCACGGAGCCAGCGCTGCGTCGAGGCGCTCTGTGGGTTTGCTGGCGTCATCTTTGACTCACGGTGGCTCAGCGCCCGCGGTTGGGAGAGGGGAGAGGGGGAGGGCTGTATGTTGTAGGAGGAGGGAGAGGGGGGTCGGGGGGGGAAAAGTGAAGGATGAGGGAGGCGGGAGTGGGCGGGTAGGCGAGACTTTGCTTTCTGGAGGAAAACCGGAGAATTGCTGAGTCTTCGCTGCCCTTCGCTCGCTCTTTGGCTCCTCGTTTAGGAGGCCGGCTGCGGCTCACCGCCACTCACTGGGGGGGTAATAGAGCCTAATTTCATTACCAGATGTCAAACGCCACTGGGGAGAAAACAATGGAGAGGCAAAATCAAATTACAAGAGATAGCGGGAGGGATAGGAGGGGGGGAGGAGAGAGGGCTGGATCAGGTGGGGTTGGGGGGGAAAGAAAAAAAAACAGGACCAATCCGTGTCCGTCCCTTTGTAAACATATGTGCGATTGGCTGAGAGAAGCCCTTGACAGGCCCCTCTGGCTTGTATGGAGGAAAACTGAGGATGACGAGTGTGTTCCTCAAGGCGGAGGCATATGGTTGGTCGGTTCGCTCGTGGTCCCGTCTCCCCGGGGAGCGGGGCCACCGGGACACCGTGAGTGACAGCGGATGGACCGAGTGTCCGTCGCTGACAGCTGGCTTCCCGTCGGACGACTCGTGACACATCGCTCCCCTGGGGGGGAGGAACAGCCAATCACAGATGGGCATGAGCCGGGGGAGGGGGGGGACGGAGTATCGAGCGGTCAATCATCTCCTCCCGGGGGGAGGCACGGAGGCCGAGGGGACGTCGTGATAGGACAGCTGCCGTACGAGAGCGTCCCCGTGACAGCGCGGCCGTCGATCGGCGTCGCCGTGGTGAGGGGGGTTCGCAAGCTTCGCGTCGGATGACTCTGTCGGTGTTCCCCACAGGGCCCGCCTTCAGAGAGGCGTGCGGCGCACACGGCAAACCGTGGCGCGGGAAGCACCGTCCGCTCTCGGCCCCGTCGACACAGACGCAGCAGCGAACGGGGGCGTTTACCTCGTGGATGACCCGACGGCCGTCGTAACAAGTCGTCTAATTGCATCGAGAGAGGGGAAGCATGCGCTCTCACCGTGATAATCTCATCAAGAGACAAGAGCGGGAAAAAAAGGGAGCCGAAAGGATCCCTGCTGGGCCATTTAATTAGCCCGGCTACATCAAGGTCAGAGCTGGGGATCAAAAGGTGAGGGAACTGGGAAACCACTAAACAAATGTGACACGACAAACTGCCCCGGGGATCACTTTCAATCTATGAGCCTGTAAAGACTACAGCTCATGGGTCAGCTATAGCAGACTATCAATAATTACTGTAGCCTGTGAAGGGCCAGCGTACTGGGGTGGTGGGTTACATGCAGGGATGGATAGAGAGCTTCTTGGGGGGGCGGTCAGGGGGCTGTACCGCTTTCGATTCACAGAACGTATCCTCCCAACTCTGGGATAGCTATTTATTTTCATTAATAAGGCTTTTTTAATCAATTGTCGAGGTTGACCGATTTTATTGAAGCCATGAAACAGACGGATTGGCTGGGAGAGCACTGTACGGAGGAAGGCTCTGAAAGCTCCGAGCGGGCGGCGCCGTGACATCATTAAAGTGTCTTTGCATGAAGCCCCTCCTAATGGTCGCCGTTGCCCCCCCCCCCCACCCCCACCGCTGGCCGCGCCTCTCCCCTGTTGCCGTCTCTCCGCACGAGTGATAAAACAGGACGGGGCGACTCAGCACTTTTGGGGGAGATTTTTAATCTGTGGAGGAGACAGACGGGACAGCACGTCGGGCACTGCCGCCGAGGGGCCCTCTTATCTGGATGGGAAAACAGCCCGGAAGACCCAGAGATGGATAGATACAAAGGGGGAGGAAAGAGGTGGGAGACAAAGGGAGAGGGGGGACGGGACGAGGCAGGGGAAGAAGAAAATAACGTTGTGATTAACGACGCAAACAAGCGAGTTTCTGAGTTTGGGAAGCATTTTGGGGGGGATGGGGGGGGGGGGGGGGGAGACAGAAAAGGGCTTATGTCGTGAGGCAGAGGTTATGAAAACGACACAAGAGGAGAGAGACTGGGAGGTGACAGGAGAAGGCCTTGCCGGGGGAGAACTCTTAAGCCGCTGTCTCAAGCTTTCTCAACCACTCCACCCTGTAGCGGGGTCTCGTCGTGTTAAAATAGAAATACTTAATTTATCATAAAGTTCGGGGCACCACCCTAATATTGGTTTAGGACATTAGGGAATCCTATATTTAACATGTAATAATCAGTCTCATCTTTAGGAATGAATTCGTTCTAAGTGTAGAGCCAATCGTAGCATCAGTGAACACGCACGTCAAAATATCTTTACAATGAATTTATTCAAGTAAGGTAAACAGATCTTATGAACAAGTTGGATTATGGGTTTGATATGAGTTATTGGTTTCAATGAACAGAATGAAATGGACTAACTTAAAGAAAGACAGAAATGGTAAGTCAGTGACTACATCCTTACAAATCATAAACAGAGCTCACGCCAATGCCATGTCTGGGAGGAAAGAGCGTTAGCCATAGTTACGTTTGATCAGGGGTTGATCAATGAGGTTGAGGGCGGTTTGCGCCAAAGGTCCATTTGAAGAATCGGAAGTGAAAGCACGGCTGCGCTGCAAGGTCGTGTGGCTGAATCTGCGGGATCTCAGTCAAGTCGCAATGATAATTGCGTTTTGGGTTCTTCTGTTGAAACGTCCAGATAGTGTCGCGATCACTATAAAGTTGAATCTCAGGAGAAGCTTGGGGACGTCCTTTGGAACGCGAATCCCGATGGCGTTCATGCCATGGTTGGTTTCGCTGAAGTCCGAGATTAATGGTCATCTCAGATATTTATACAGTTCAGAGTTCGAGGGAGGACCTGTCTGGGTCAGACGTTGATTGGGGGAAGCTGGGTTGTCAACTCTCCCCTCCTTCCTTCACACCTACCAAAGGTGTGATCTGGTCTCTGGCTGGTTCAAAAGATCATTCAAATATTGTTCTGGACATCTTGGTACAGTTACAAAATATAGTTGAATGGTTGTTTTATTATGAGAGCTTTGTGTAGATACCAAGAATGACATGGTTATCTTTCAGGAAGAAGGATTAGTTACTAGAATCAAGATTTCAGTGAGCACAACATTAAAACAAAGTAACAAACATGACACAAATATCCCTCTCATAATTCTCCACCTTGTACTCTCGTGGTAAAGGTGAAGTCTGAAGAACTTTCCTCAAAAGTTCTGATTAAGGTATGTTCTTTGTTCAACTGCCGCCAAAACGGATGCAAATGGTTTCTGGAGACGTGTTGTCTCAAGCAGGCCCTTTGAAGCTTGCAAGCTAGCAGGAGGGCTGAGATTGGGGAGGTCCCCCCCCATTTCTATGGTTCCTTTGCATCGGCATTTGGTGGGTAATCAGCATACTGAGGGTGTCACAAAGGCTGATTAGGTTTGTCTGATGTGATTGAATCACTCTTCAGGTGTGGCAAGATGTTGGCTCCGTGTGGTCTTGCTGACCTCACTACAACCCCCTTGCCTCCCGTTAAATTAGTTGAGGCACCATCGCTGAATCGCAAAGCCTGCCTGAGCTTTAAGTCATGACATGCTGCAGTAGAGTCCCCCAAACGCAGTCATCTGTGCTGTGCGAACAGCTACGGTTCAGACCGGGCCTCCACTTTACGCCATTCCGCTTTACGTTGACCGTACTGTGCCGCGCCTATAAAATGGTCGGAAACTTCCAGAAAAGAGGAAGCCTTATCTGTGGCACGCAGGTACAGATAAGGTGTTGTCATGCATACACAGGCACCCCCTTGTGCAGAGACATGGAAATGTCTGTGAGGCGCCGACGCGCGTACGGAATCCGAGAGCGAGCTGTGAAGTCTGTGTGAAGTGGGAACAGTAGGTTCAGCTGAAGGTCAACCTGCCAGAAATGAGGCTCGAGGGTTGAAAAACAGCGCTGGAAATCGCGTGGCGGGGGCGAAGACGAGTCACCGGGATGTGTTTTTTCCCCCCAAAATCTTTGACTTTTTAATCTGCGCTGCCAAAACGGAATGCACCGCACTGCAAGGTTTTAGTGGCGGGCGAAGAAGAGAGAAGGGAGTTTTCTATCCCTCTGTCACTTCCTCCTTCGTTCCACGAGGATGAAAGTGCAGCTCTGCTCTTCCCCGCATGCTAAACTGTCACATCCTTCGTTGCTTGGCAGGGGCCACGGTACTGGAAGCTCTCCACATGCAAATGTCTATGCAGGATGGAGGCAGACAGGAAGGAGAGGAGGGGATGGTGGAGTGACTCGGGGGGAGGGGGGGGGGCAGCAGAGAGAAATCTTGGCACTTCCTAGTCATGGCCTCTGCGTATCTCACACAGAACACACACACCCTCTTGCTTGGAGCCAGAGAGTGGTGTGTGTGTGTGTGTGTGGTGGTGGGTGGGTGGGGTGTTTCTGTTGTAAATGCTTTGGCAGACAAATCCCCCGTTGTAGGTGTCAAGGCTGCTGTGATGGGTCTGGAGAGGCTGGGGAAGGAACCCAGGGGACACTGGGACCCAGGGGACACTGGGACCCAGGGAGGGAGGCCGAGGCAGCTCCCTGCAGCCACCAGGTGTCGGATGAGTCACCTTCTCCCTGTGGAGAACATTTTATGCTTCGTTCTATACTTCCTGGGTGAGTGAAATGGGCTGAATTCATAGGATGATTACAGTTATTCAACTGGCCATTTCGCCCTGTCCTTTATGTGGGTAAAAGCAGGAATCCAGGTAACCCGGGTTGTATAATTGCAGATGAAGGTGGGGTATAGGGGCGGTGGTGAGCATTAAGTGTGCTGAGCCGGAAAAAAAAGCGAGAGCATAGCTTTCTCCAAGCTTTGTTTTGTTTTTTTCTTTTTTTACCGCATATGAAGACTTGGTGGTCTTTGAAAATCGAAGCACCTCCATTACCGTGGGTCAAAGTCATTCTGCCATTGGACAGCGCCCGCTGACAGTCATCCGTGAGGTCACACCTCATCGGATCACATGGGGTCGTTGTTGCCATGGCGAGTGCACTTGAACCGCCGTGGCTCGCTGACACGCTCGAGTCAGCTGACGCAGAGAAGGGGGGGAAGGACGTTTCATAAAAAGGCCAGAGCTGAGGACGCACACACACACACACACTTGGATCCCACACTCCAATTAAAGAGACCATTTTTCCTTCCTCTTCCATTAATCCGGCTGAACTACACGGCCCTGAGTGGCTCTGAGCCTGTCACTCATTTGGCCTCCAACGCACCGCCGGAATATTCTGTGATTTCATTTTTATTACCTCGCTCGCCAGAACTAATAGGGGGGTTGACTGAAGCGGTGGGGTAAAACAGGAAGGGCGAGTGAGAGAGGGAGAGGGAGGGGGAGAGTAATTACGTCTTCCATTTTTCGGGAGCTTGATAAGGGGGGCAGGGGTGCCAGGAGGACGAGTCCCTCACGGCCCCCCTGGCACACCATGACGCCAGCGTGTCGTTCTCCGATCTCCGCCCTGATAACCTACCCTGGTACCTGGGGGCCGCAATTACACTGGGAGCGAACGGATCAAGAGTCCACTCTGTTGAGGAGCTCTCAGAGGGGGGGGGGGGGGGGGTCAGTGGATATCAGCGGCGATAAGAGCAGAGAGATGAGTGATTTGCGGCGGCACGGTGCCACCCACACCGCCCCCCCCCCCCACACCGCCCCCCCCCCCCCCACACCGCCCCCCCGCAGGATGCTCTGCTGCTCTCGGCCCCTCGTTTTCTCTCTGCCTTTTTTTTTTTTCGGCCACCGGCCTCATCCCTTCTTTCGCCAGCCTCCAGCCTCACCCCTTTCTTTGGGAACGTAGAACTTGAAAAGACGCTTGGTACTGTGGGGTTCCTCGAGGATTTGTATCAAGAGACTTTGAGCCTTGAGTCTGGTTGGCTGTCTGTGGATATTATAACTCTGAGGTAAAAGTGAGGTACTGTCACTGTTTAAATAACAATATGTGAGAGAGAGAGAGAGAGAGAGAGAGAGAGAGAGAGAGAGAGAGAGAGAGAGAGAGAGAGAGAGAGAGAGAGAGAGAGAGAGAGAACGAGCGAGAGTAAGAGGGAGAAAGGGACCAATTTTGAAAGACTTTGTCAAATCTTACCCCTGAGCTGCGGCAAGTCACACACAATTCAACCTCTCACCAGGAAGAGAAGTGAGTCATTGTCCAGCTCGAGTCCGAGAGAAACCGAGCAAAACACCTCTTTCTACCGTTTGGTTAACTTCAACCGTGGAGCTATTTCTGCAATATCACCCATCCCCACACAGAAACTCATTTTCTGACAGGGAACGAACACGATGAGTACAGACGTAACACCTTTCCGCTCTCATTTTTTTTCTTCCCGGAGCTAACTAGTCGCAACTGTCAGACAGTACAAAAAAACAAAGCACGCGCAACAGATGAACGTTCCCCAAGGACACCCACACAGTAGTCACACATCCCTAACAGGCCGTGTCTGGACATTCTCTGGGCGGAGTTTGCCGGTTGTTTGCGACTGTTTATAAACATGTAGGGAACACGAACGAGACTCGTCCCCTGACGATGAAGGCCGGTGCCGTCCCATGAAGGCTATACGGCAGGTTTAAGACAGCGTGCGGGCGGGTGGGTTCTCTCCTGCTGTGATTGATCTTTATCGACGGTCGTTGTGACGCAGCCGCCACTGAAGCTGTGGCGGGTAGCAGACACTGTTGTGCCGAGCGACAGATCCGGCTGTTAAGAGGTGGGGAGGGAGGGAGGGCGGGGAGGGAGGGAGGGCTGGTTAGCTGGCTGCTTGGGCCCGAGCGTTCAGTGTCCATCTCCCTTCCTCCTGCCACCTCTCTCCCTTTTCTCACACCCTCTGCTGGTTCCCACCATGGCGAGTGTGTCACTTCCCCCAGGGGGCCTGTGACCTCCGCAGCCTCTGCTGATTGGTTAAATGAGGCCTGCCGACCACAGAATCTGTGACACCTGTCGCTTGGCGCCATAGGCGGGATGGCGCTAAACGGCGGGTGGGGGGGAGGCCACTGGAATCACACACATCTCACTTAGAGATGGTTCCCGCTGAATGACTGGCTGCACATGGTGGCGCTGGGTCTCGGCTCCCTGTGCGTTTCCACAGGGCCGTGCGGTACAATCAACCACGCATGATGTATTCACATGACAAAACCCTAAAAAGATGTCCCTGTGACCCCTGCTATTGTTCTCACATGAAGGTCTGTGTTTTTTTGTGTATTGTAGTGACACAATGAGAGAGGAGAGAGGAGAGGGAGAGAGGAAGAGTTAAAGAAGGAGAGAGGATGACCTTGGTGTCTCTAAACATTCTTGTAGCAAGGTAAGGGGGGTGGGGGGGTGGTTCTGTTCCAGCTGCCCACGTGTACTGAGCTGATAAGGAGCGCAGCTGTGCAGCAAACCTGACAAACCTGACAAACCCCTATACAACTCTGTCCTCTGATAGTGCAGAGGACCAGACACACGGGCTGCTGGTTTTTAAACCCCAGCCCCACGCCGCAACGCGCCTGCACACGAACACCAGAGGAACTGGCCAATGGGAGGCTTCCGTTCAGCATCTCCCCATTTCTCGACACCCACTGTCAAACGGCTGGCGTGTAAACCTTTTTGCAAACACGCATGAATTTAAACGGGCACCATTTACCATTTGGGGGAAGAATAGAGCTTAAAAGGAAATGACAGAGGCAAATGTATTGGCTCCATTCTGACCCCGCCGGGGGAATGGGAATTGTTTGTCAGGATGAGGATAGTTTGACCCTTGTTAAATACACACTAACGGAGAAATAAACAGCCTTGCGGCGGAAGCCGTTTCTTCGGGATGCAGCTAATGTAGCAGAAAGCTCAAGCCCCACCAAATCGTCCGTTTGACAGTGCAGTGGGTGATGACCACCGGCTAGTCCAACTCCACTGACATCTCCGGCCCCGCCTGGTTCCTAGAGCGTGACATCAGCTCTTCATCTGCTGCCCACAGCCTCGGACTTCCTCTCCATCTCCCAGAATAATCTGACTACGATGCCAGAGGAAACGGATCCAGAATGGAACGGCTTTCCATATACGTTGTTCTCGGGCGCGTAATCCCAAATCTCTGTGGCCTAAATCGAGCCGCCACAATCTCTAATCCTTTGTACGCCGTCCTGTTGGCTACGGTGGCCAAACAATGGCTCGGTGTGTAACAGCGTAACACCGAGTGTTACTAACACCCACCCACGTGGTACTCCTGCTACCTTTGATGTTGTCATGTCTGATGACTTGTGTGAATGGTGCGATGACACGTGCTCCGGCGATTGTCATGTGAGATAAAAAAGCATGCGACACGGTTGAAAGACATCCTGAACGACATGGGTACATGGCTGTAGGGTGTTTTGAGAGCCCCATGGCTTCTGGCAGGACTAACACAAATCTGGTAAACCAGGTCTGTCGAACAAGGATGAAACATGCACGCATGTAGGCGGGCGGGCAGACACACGCACTATTCCAGAGAGGGAAGGTATTATCATTCACCTGGTCCTGAATGGGGGCCTTCTGTGTCGGCTGCCCTTTCCTTGGTACACCTCTCACACCTGTCAATCCACTCCAATCTAAGCTCGGATCCAGGACGCTGTGACAAACTTGTCCCTGGGGCTGACGTGTGTGTGTGTGTGTCTGTGTGTATTTGCATGTGTGTGTACCTATGGGTGTGTGTGTGTGTGTGTGAGGCCTTCAGCCCACCAGGCTTCCAGCCAAAGGCCTTCCTGTAAATCAATAGGCCCTCCCTCCCCTCCTCCTATCTGATGTTGTTATCTGTCCCCGGACTGAAAACTCTCATTACGTGGGAAAAGCAGAGGTGTACAAAGAAGCCAGCTCTAACGCTCGCAAACAACCTTGAAGAAGAGAACGTTTGGAAGTGATAGGAAGAGGAAAAAAACATCTCTGGTGAAAATGTTGCTTTTTTTTTTTTTACTCTTACAATAGCAGAATCCACATTACACCTAGTTGAGCACAGTGCCTGTGAAAACGAAAACTGTTTGACCTATTTCACGTTATTAGGCTCTCTCTTAGCTGCCACCATGACTTGAGATGCCCGGGTATTACATCGTGGTCTCCCACACACACGTTGCACATTACGGAATGTCAGAGTAATATCATTTTTGAAGAATACCGAGTTAAAGCAAATGACAGTAAACTGCAGGGCAGGAGTATATATGACATAACAGCGCGGTGTGAAATCTTCTATGGCAGTCGGTCATCGTGGGCTAAGCTTCTTCCCTCTCCTTTTTCTCTGGGGCCTAAATGACTCGAGGATTTGGGGGCTGGTGGATTCGCCGGTCTTTGGTGTGACCAAGTGGATTAGCCAGTTAGCGAAGGACTTCATGGGAGGGAGAAGTATTCCAGACTCCTGGTTCTCCTCGGCGATTGGCTACGAGTGCGATGGTGAATGAACTCTTTGGCATGACACGCGCGCACACACACACACAAGCTATTCTGCTCGGAAGCCCGAAGACTCCTGGTCTATTTCGGGACCGAGAAAGTGCTGTTCCTAAGTAACAAAACTCCAAGATGTTGCTGAACTCTAAACTTTCGGGGGTTGTTGCTGCCTTGGCGTGGATTTCCCATCGAAACATCCGGGAACAGTGAGAGGACCGCTGGGTTAGGTAGCCATGCCTTACAATGATGAGTGACCATCCCCTGTCATTAGAGATAAGCAGGGGTGAGGTGATGACGGCAAAGCAACAACCTCATTGGTCACCCGGGGGCCAGTCTGAGAGACAGAGTCCACAGCAATTGCACAGGATGGTGCAATGATTCTGCAAGGCAAGTGTCAACTGTAGCGACTAATAGCACGCATATCGCCACACATCGCCACCCCTCGCGCAGTATCGCACGCCAAACGACTGGGCGAGCGAGGGCCAGCTGCACAGTGTGGGGCTGGGTAGGCATCAGCTTTCAAGTGCTGCACAAATGGCCTATTTACCCGGTTTCGCAGGCTTTTCGTCTGTTCCGAATTAATAATTATTAGCCCGGCAGCTAATGACTGTGGATTAACGTGTTTATCAGCCTGGACAGGGGAAAGAGACTGCGATGGTTTTCTGCGACTGCTCAAGCCTTCTCTTGAATGCGACTCATGGCGAGATGCATTCCTAATTTGGATGAGGATTTTCCGCTCTGGCGTGACATTGCAGATTAACTACCAACACGGCTCCACGCAAGGAGAAGTAGATTTAGCCGACTGTGGATAAGTGCAGCTGGTAACACGGTAATGATGAACGAACGAGAAGGAACTCGCACCCCTCGTCATGCCTCGATGCTGGCCAGAAATACTTCAGTAGGAAAAATAGGAGTTTCTTGGGGGTGGAGAGCCGAGGAGAGATCAGAGTACGGAGTCAGCGTCCTGACCGCGACTTTGGAACGCCACGCCGTGGACTCGGCGAATGCATCCTTGTTTGTGTATCTCCTCATCTTGCCCCTCAGAGCAACAGCAATGTTGGGATGCTGAGCCAAAGGCTGGCCTAGAGCCAGAGACCTTCCACCGCTCTGCTGGTAGGAGTCAATACTCAGACGTGCTCACTCCCTGCACACACACAGGCAAAGTGTACGTACTGTACACACACACACAGAGACACAATCTGCTCAGATTTAGAGGCTGATCTGCTGCAGGGAAACTCATCCATCTGATTTTCTCTCTCACTCTCTCACTCTCTCTCGCTTTCTCCCTCTCTTCGAAGAGCAAAGAGGCCTGCTTTTGAGCTTTTGTTGACCTCATTGCTAAATTGAACGTGTGGCGCCCAAATCTGCTCTTCCTAGAAATGCCAATGTCCCCGACGAGTTCCTGAAACAGGCCACCGTGGGGTGAAGTGGCATCCCCTCCCTCGTCGCCGAGCCACACCAGCACCCATTGGTCAGTCCTCCCAGAGGACAAAGGTCACATGCCCCACTGGTTTGCTTGTGTTATAATCCAATCCCCACTTTCATTAACGTTCGGGGTAGCAACGCAATCCTCTGAGACGAATCCTTTCCACCCTCCGTTCATTGGCTAAATGTAAGTTCTTCTATGAGGTTATAAATGGTGCACGAGGCAGGCAAATCTGAAAGAGCCTTACCGATACACATTTACAATGTTAATACACAACGGGGTAAACAATTAACAGGGTCACCGAACACTGAAGGATAACTTATTCGAGCCAATTACTGTACAGAACGTCTATACACACACACACGCACACACATTTCACACTCCTGACAGGCCTCGCTTAAGCACCTCTAAGTAGTCAGTTTTGCTCTGTAGAAACCGGCCAGGGAACAAGGGAGAATGATCTGAGAGTGACTGAGGTTATCACAATAGGCAAGGATGGCTTTTACAGGCAAATTCTCTGACCAGAAAGCTCTCTCAGATTGGATAAAGGGGCATCAGTGAGTCATACACTTGACTTTGTGCGTGTGTGTGTGTGTGTGTGTGTGTAGACGGTGGAGACACAAGTCTTCCGACATCCATTTTGAATGGAGGGGAAAGAGATGGGGGGGAAAGTGCTATTTTCAGAGGACGAGGGAGAAGAAAAAAAAGCTCACGCGCAGAGAAAAAGGATTATCTGCACGGACAAATATAGTGAGTCATCGAGTGGCTTAGCGCAAACGATTATATTCCAAATGCACCGCCAAAGATATCGTGACGATTCCATTAAATTACACTTTTAAATCATTTTAATTCACCTCTTTTGAACTTGCTGCTCTTATTTCGTTTTACATATCGGTAACTTGCCCACACCAAGCCATTAATGTATTAAATCATATCCCACTACAGTATAGCTAATTTACTGTATCGTAGCCTATCCAACAGAAAACAGTAATCAGTCTCACCAATTTCATTTGCAGGCTGATCAGCATCGATACACATTCACATTAACACTTCATCTAAATCATTGTGTACACTAGGTCACATTGCTGTCATTTAACCAAATTCAATCTCATAAATTGTATATCGAAGGAATTTAGCATACAATCCATCGTTCACTGGCTGAAGAGGATCAAAAAGCCAGTCATCGATTATGCATAGAGGAGAGACTGTGTGTGTGTGTGTGTGTGTGTGCATAGAGAGGAGAGTGTGTGTGTGTGTGTGTGTGTGCGTGCATAGAGAGGAGAGATTGTGTGATGGAGAGACCTAGGCAGTCATGCAGTTCCGTAGCAAACATGATGTGCTCCCTCATGCAAAGCCACCATTAGAATATGAACACCACTGTTGTTACTCAGGATAAATCCTTTCAACTACAGTAGTCTTACTGCCTGAATACACACAGACACACAAAAAAAGAAAAAGCTTTGAGACAATTCGAGTTGAAAGGATTCATCTCCAGTAACAGCAGTGGTGTTCTCCCTCTGCCTTGTCCATCATCACCCTTCTGGTGAATATTTCCCAAAAGGTTGAACTGTTGGTATGGAAATATCATAGACGATCACAGTCATAATCCTTAACAACAAAACAAAATATATATATTTTTTTTGTTTTCACACCATAAGGGTGCACACTCGAAGAGTTTCTTCAATTTGGAAAAACAGTTTCCCTTTTTGAATAAATCCAGACGGAGCGATTAAGCAGACGTCATTAAGTTTCCCCCACTGGAGCAACAAATGTCCACACCCCAGCAGCCCCTCTAATCCAGGCCCGGCCCCGAGGACGTGGTCGCTGGTGGCAACAGAACATCAGGCCACCTCCGGTAGGTCAGAAACCCTCGCCTCCTCCTCTTACCAGTCTGGGGAGGTAAAAGACGTCTTTCAGCTTGGGGAGACTTGCCAGAAGTTCTCAGGGCACTATGGGTAATGGTGGGGGGAGGGGTGGGGGTGAAAGACTCCACCATGCACCACTCAACACCCCCACCCCCCCCTCACACCAACCTCTTGCTCTGCCCACAGTGAGCCCAGACCGGCTGTCTGGGTGTGAGGAAGATTGCAATTTGAAGGCTTAGCCTGTCTAGTGTTTATTTATTTATCGCCGGTTCCTAGTTCCCTATGAATATTAATGGGAAGCACTCACTGTGGACTCTTCTAAGGGAGTCTCATCACACTCCTGCAGCACGTCGACATCTTGCCCCATCGAAGTTTACAGTCCACAAACGACAAGTCCAACAGTTCTCAACCAACCCTCTGAAGTAAATCCACCAACCATCCACCGTGTACCAACTTTTCTTAAGCAATACAGGACCGAGATTTGTATTAGCGATAACATTGTCCGCAACGTTTTGCCACGTTGATCAAATCGGTTTCAGGCACTCAAATGTGGAAATAGCCAAAGGCTTACTAAAAGACGTTGCCAAGCATTGGCATTTGTCCTTCTGGCCCAAGAGCTGGAACCATAGCTACTGTGTGGCACTGTGGCTGGATGGGGGTCATGCCCTGCCGTGTGGGCCCGGTCCTGGTCACGTTTTCTGCCAGAGGCCGAGGAAGCACGTCCCTACCTTAATCCAGTTAGCCTGAACCGTGGACAGAGCAGGGCTGTGCATGGATGAGTCAGCAAGAAATCCTAGGGGTGGGGTGGGGGGGGGTCAGGACCAAAGGGGGTGGTGGAGCAGTGCCGACTGACCTTTGGATTTACTCCCGTTTCCAGCGCGGCGAGGCGAGTCTGAATAATGTAAGAGGAGTGATTACTCGGACTCCTGTAAACGTATTGGTGGCGAGCGTCGTTAGAAACAAACCCACAGAGTCTAACAGAGAACTCCATCACACTTAGGTGAAATCATTTTGCTGCCGGGGGAAGTCTCTTCGGCCCTGTCCACAACTCCACAATGCGGGTCTTATTTGCTCAAGTTATTCCATCGATCGCCGCTATCCCAACATTTGGACAGCACTTTGTCCATATTAGACACCCTCACCCAGCCTTTAACCCCATGCACCCCCCCCCCCCCCCATTTCGGGTTGGTGCCATCACTTTAGAAACAAGGCGGGGCAATTAGGCCTATCAGCTCCTTAAGACCTGCCCTGTCAACGATAAGCCTGCGGCTTAATCTGCTCATTAAACTATTTATTTGTAGTAGGAGAATGTGGGAGGGGAATCAATGCTGCTGCAGCCACTGCTTTGAGGATTAGACATGAGCTGTCACTCTGAGGCAGCCTTCTCCCAGCTTCAGAAGGAGGAACAGAGGGAAGGGGAGAAGGAAGAGGGGGGGGGGGGGGATGAAAACATAGGATGAGGTGGGGGAGAAGGAGTGGGGGTAAGGTGCCAGAATTTGCTGAAGAAGACATCTGCACCATAGTGACTGTGGGCTGGGGGTTGGAGCACTGTGTAAATGCAAATGATACTCTACGATGGAGGGGGGGGGGGGGGAGGGGCGGGGGAAATCGATGGGTGTTTATAGGACCCGCCCTGACCTCTAGCTTAAAGGTTGTTTTACTCCCCTCACATACAGTATCTGCATTACATCAGGACCCCCCCCAAAAAAACGCACATGCACACACAAACCCTTTCGGTTCTCCTTGCCAGGGCATTTGCTTTTTAAGTAGCACACTCCCATGTGAGCAATCACCTCCTCTATCCAAAACAGTTTTTCTTTTTGGGCAGACCTTTCCATTTGGGCTCAAAGACGAGGGGGTCTCGCTGGTTAACGACGCTGCCCCCTCCCCAGACGCTTGGCTCTGGGACACCTGGAACGCAGAGTCCTGTCGTCCGACCCGGTGATGAATCACTGCCCCCCCGCAGGCGTGGTGGTCACACGGGCGAAACAAACTGCTCCCAAGCTCATCCAGAGGGGCTTGGGATGCATGTGTGTAATGAGGTGCATCGATCCAAGACAGTCCGCTATGTGTGCCTCCAAGGGGGGGGCCAAGACAGTCCGCTATGTGTGCCTCCAAGGGGGGGGCCAAGACAGTCCGCTATGTGTGCCTCCAAGGGGGGGGCCAAGACAGTCCGCTATGTGTGCCTCCAAGGGGGGGGCCAAGACAGTCCGCTATGTGTGCCTCCAAGGGGGGGGGGGGCTTTTTGCCTCCACCCCACCCCCCTTAATTAGGCTTGATTGTACTTTCCATCAATCACTCCCAAACGAGGGGGGGATTGAATCCGTTCTGCAAGGTCTGCTTCTCTTTCTTCAGTCACAGGCTTTCAGTGAGTGTGTGTGTGTGCTTTCCTGTCAATCACCAGCCTCCACCCCGGGTCTAAAAATGGAAACATACCTACTTTCCAGCTAATTAATATCGCCGTGATTATCTCAGTTTTGCATAATTCTTTAACATCAGACAGAAAGATAACACATTATGAAGACGCAGTGCCTTCCCCCTCTATAAAACGATACACCCGGACATGTTCATTACGCGGAGGATATGCTGCAGTCGTTAGCAAAGCAACCGCAAGGAAAACGGAGCTCTTAGGTAACTAGCATGTCCCACAGGTAGACAGCATGTGCGTAACGCACGGATGAGACAGTGTGGCCTGTTACACGTTCTAAATAAATGCACGGCTAACCTTTCAAATGCCATGTCCACGTGTACATTGAATGTCTGATGACATTTCCTCGGGGGTCAACCTGGCATGATGTAGCTTACAAGGTCACTTGTGCAATATTAACGAGCTCTGGGCCCTCATTGGCTGGCTCGGTGGTGTAACGTTGCATTAAGTGACAGCTAAACCAATCGGGAGCCACCATCGGGAGTCCCATCCGAATCATCTAATGTTTCGCCCTCCCTCCTCCTCCCCCCCCCCTCCCTCTCTGGCCCTTTCATGGTCTGGAGAGGAGAAGAAAGGACATTAATACTTAAAGGGGCGAGTGCAAGAGATTGTCAGTTGAAAATGAATCAGAAAGCCCAACTGCTGACCTCAGGGGAAACCTGCTAATGTGGTGCTAATAATATCTTGTTTCGTTCGATTTCCCTGATAGGCCTCCATCTTGGAGAACTGGAGTAAAGAAGGAGAAGGAGAAGGGGAGAGAGAGAGAGAGACAGAGAGAGAGAGAGACAGAGAGAGAGAGAGACAGAGAGAGAGAGAGAGCGAGAGAGAGAGGGGGCTCTAATGAAGGCTGTACGCTCCCTGTAAGGGAAGGCTGAGGGGAGAGGTGTGCAGGGCATTGACGAGTTGATGTCCTGCTTAGTTGGATGGGGTTTGTGACGGGGAGGTGTGTGTGTGTGTGGGAGGGGGGGGGGGGGTGCTAAACCCCCTAGCTACAGCTGACAGGCCTTTCACTCTCTCCATCATTCTGTTCCTTCACCCTCTCTCTCCCTCTCCCCGTTCCTCCTCGCTCTCTCCAATGTCTTTATTTCGCCGTCCCTCAATCCGTTCCCTCTCGCGTCTCTCCGTTTCCCTCCCTCGCTCTTTCTCGATCGTCACTGCCATCTCTCCTCTGCTCGGGCACGTTAGCATGGCAACAGTGCAAATGTCAGCCCTGGATGGCGAAACGTCTCAAAGCTATTTCTGAATCCAGTCATCAGGACGGAAATGGACAAATCTAGGGCGCTGGTAGCCATTGATAATCACAACAGCCCGGAAAGCGTTCTTAGACGCAGAACACGTCGGAATGCATAGAACCTGAAACCTTTTTCTGCATAGCCATCCTCCTCCCGATTCAATGAGATATCGGATCATTTGCACCTCTGTTATGTGGAAGTGATCGTGCCTCTGTGACGGTATTGAACAGACGTGGCCACGCTCCATCACAACAAGGTGTCGTTCGCCACTCGCTGGCCTCAAACGCACGACTTGCCAAGTGCGACCACTACCGGCTACGCCAAAGAAAAGCTAGCTGTTGGTTGACGCGGGTGGCCTACCACATACTTGAGGAGTGAGTTCCACCGATTCACACCGGGTACACCTGGACCTTGTGTTCGGTCATCTTGCATGCAACCCTGCCTCCGCCAATCAGCTGGACAGTAAAAGTGCAGGGACACAGGTAGGTTCCACTACAGCGGCAAGCTACCAATGCCACAGATGGAAGGTGTTCATAACCGGCGCTGGTGACACCATTATGAGGTCGCTCTTGGCAAGAGGGGGAGCGAGGGGGGTTGTACTGGGAGAGGAGTGCGAGGGATCTGAGATGAATCACGGTGAGGTGGCAACTTCCCCCACCCACCAGCCCCGGTCCTGCTGTCGACCCCCAGCGGGGGGGGGGGGACGTTGTCAGGGGAGGGAGGGATTACCGGAACAAGGCCCCCGGACTGGGGCTGACAACCGCTGCCGCCACAGGTTCCAGTAGGAAACCATCTGACGCGTCTTTAGCCGGATCTATCTGGACAGGCTAGCCCATAGGCGGTGGCGGGGTTACGAGATCAAAGGACGTGCGTGCGAGGTAGTGCGAAAGAGCGAGGGAGAAGAAAGGGAGACTCTAGGAGAGAGGGAGAGAGAGGGAGACTCTAGGAGAGAGGGAGAGAGAGGGAGAGAGAGGGAGACTCTAGGAGAGAGGGAGAGAGAGGGAGACTCTAGGAGAGAGGGAGAGAGAGGGAGAATCTAGGAGAGAGGGAGAGAGAGGGAGACTCTAGGAGAGAGAGGGAGACTCTAGGAGAGAGGGAGAGAGAGGGAGACTCTAGGAGAGAGGGAGAGAGAGGGAGACTCTAGGAGAGAGGGAGAGAGAGGGAGACTCTAGGAGAAAGGGAGAGAGAGGGAGACTCTAGGAGAGAGGGAGAGAGAGGGAGACTCTAGGAGAGAGGGAGAGAGAGGGAGACTCTAGGAGAGAGGGAGAGAGAGGGAGACTCTAGGAGAGAGGGAGAGAGAGGGAGACTCTAGGAGAGAGGGAGAGAGAGGGAGACTCTAGGAGAAAGGGAGAGAGAGGGAGACTCTAGGAGAGAGGGAGAGAGAGGGAGACTCTAGGAGAGAGGGAGAGAGAGGGAGACTCTAGGAGAGAGGGAGAGAGAGGGAGACTCTAGGAGAAAGGGAGAGAGAGGGAGACTCTAGGAGAGAGGGAGAGAGAGGATATGCATAACCAGCTCGGCGGGCTGAAAGCTGCGACCCTACAAAGCGGTTCCAGCTTTCGAGGCGATGCTTCTTTTTTTTTCCTTCTTCTTCTCCCCCTTCAGGCAAATCCCTGTCACGGGCAGACTTCTAAGTATATAGACCCGCTCGCCTCCTAATCTTTGGAACTACAGTCATAGACGCGAGTGCGCGGACAGTTTCGGGGTGTGTCTGCCCCCCCCCCCCCCCCCCCCCAAACAGACCTAATCCTTTAGACTGCTACCTCGGAGATCGCGCCGGGTCACGTTGGTCGACGGCTGCTGCATGGCGGCCCCCTTTTGATGTGGCTAAATCCCTCTTCTCCGGTATTTAGGAAGTTACGTTGCCTCGATACTTCCAACCCTCCCACCTCTCACCCAGGAAAAAAAAGCTAAACTCAAGCACTGCGTAGCTTGGACTGGATGTGGGGGTTGGTTGTGTGTGTGTGTGTGTAGGGGCGACCGGGGGTCTGATATACCCTCAAGAGTTGCTTTGATGTTCAGACCTAATAGGAAAAGTGTTTTTATTCATGACTTTTGCTGCCATCGCCGCTATCCGACCTCTTTGACTGGCAGAAACAAATGAGTATCATGTTCATCTTTACGACTTGAACTACTGCTGATGTCACTCTGCACACTCCTCCCCTCCGCGTAGCCCGAGAGCGCCGGAGAAATGGTCAGGCCTGCCTGAGCTCAATTTCACGCACTTCGTGTAAGTCAAGTCCAGGTTGTCATGCAAACACTGCCAGGACTTTCCTGGAAACAATAACACACACATACACACACGCGCACGCACACAAACACACACACAAACACACACTCACTGACCTGTCCAAATGATTTTAACTTGGGCCTGCTAGCTAATTGCCTTAGCATTGACCAAACGGTGTTTCTCAATAACAGCCTATCAAGCCCTGTGTGTGTGTGTGTGTCTGTGTGTACACGTATTTGTGTGTGTCTGCGCAAGTGACAGTTAGTTTGTGTGTGTGTGTGATGGCTACCCAGTTGTACTCCCGTATTAACAGGTCACTTACACCCCCATAATTAATATGGGACCCAATGGCCCCTCATCGATTGGCCTGGGAGCTGATATGCCCTCCATCAGGAGAGGGGACCGCTTTATTTGCCCTTTCGGTTTGTCTTTTTCGGTGCTTTTTCACACCCGGCACAGAACGACAGGGCATCCATCAGGGGGACACACTTATCAGTGATGGAGCGGGTTTGTGGATGCGGGCCTGTAATAGGTATCTCAACACAGGAGGCAGGCAGTGGAGATGACCTTCACTGGCAGGAGCTTGAGTGGCCGTGTGTTGCAGCGTGCTATCTCTGGGTCTGGAGATTAAACGGATACTCAAACACAAGCCCTTCGTTCTATATTAATACTGTACGCACGCAGGACTCCTGGAGCCCCGCCCCTGAAATCCATTCCCCCCTTCTAAACGGCGACACGCAAGACGCGTTTCTTTTTTATTTCCCGACCCCCCCCCCCCCTTTGTCTTTCTTCGGGAGCTGAGAACGGCGTCCGCAGGGGATTGTTCCGAGTTAGAGGAGCCCTTGGTGTATGTAACTTATGTTTATGTAGCTGAGTTGGTCTTAATGCATTGCCCCTGAACCTGGAGCATGGACGCACGCCATTCACTGATTTATCCAGCTCCAGACGCTGGGTGCTGAGTAAAAAAAAAAAAAACCTTTACCGAATACATTTCTGACTTGCAGAAAGCATGTATTTTTCATCTCGGTTTCCTTGACGGCGATGAGTGCTTTTGAAACGGCTCTCCTGAGGGGGGGTGGGGGGTGGCAAAGGAATAGTAAGTGAAGGAGAGGTGGGAAAGGGGAGAGACAGAGAGAGAGAGAGAGAGAGAGAGAGAGAGAGAGAGAGAGACAGAGAGAGACAGAGAGAGAGAGAGAGAGAGAGAGAGAGAGAGAGAGAGAGAGAGAGAGAGAGAGAGAGAGACAGAGAGAGAGAGAGAAAGATGGGGCTGAGGGACTTTCCCTCACTTTGCGGCCCAGCCGAGTGAGAACGACTGACAGTTTGGGGCCATGGCGTGCTCTACAGCCTAAAACGGCTAGCCACACCCACCCGACAGACTCCCACCGTCTCTCTTCCCGTGACCCCCCCCCCCCTTTACTCTCAGCATTGGTACCTGACAGGTACAGCATGGACCTATCCCTGCAGTTGGGATGCCCACCGCAGTCCTACATTTGGGAGTCCAAATATGCAGACACATTAGCTCTCCACTTATCTATAATTGGCCAGACTACATCAGAAAGCTTGGTTTGTCTTGAGAGCGTTGGAGTTTTTCTGTGTACCCGACTGGAAAAACAATTTTCTGACTAAACTGCCCAGCTGAATTTCCCCTGTCAAAATGTAGAGAATTTGGGTAATTGACTTACACAGTAGTGCAACCTTCGTTTGAACAGTTTTCGAAAATGTGATCCCAAACTTCGGCTCACAGCTCCATGACTAACTATCCATCCACCCAATAAAGAGGTTATATTTTCGCAGCAGAGTGTCTATTTTCCCTCTGTGCCATGGCGTTCCAATGCTGAGCCAAATTGGGGGAACATTGCAAATTAAAAGCTAGGCAGAGTTCTCCACTTGGAAGGAGCAGCAAATCAGATCCTTTGGTAAACTGGAGCCCAAGGGAAGAACAACAGTGAAATGTGATTGCTCTTTGTTGGTGGTGTTAACGGCGTTTCAGTAAACAACAGTGATGCTCAAGAGAGAGATCAATCAAATATGATTGTTGGAAAAACCACTTGTGAAAGAGGGGACTTGTAGCTCCGAACAAGAACATTCAGACCCGTAGACAAAACTGGATTGTTGCAACGTGTCAATTGCTACACGTGTGTCAAATGTGGAACGGTCCTCTGCTGTATTGTGTTTGTTTTCATGGAAATACTGGGGCGGGAACTGTATGACCCGGCTCAAACCAGCCGAGGGCAGGAAGTGGGTTGGTCTGATGGGGAACACTTACGTAAGGAGTGCCACTCGTCTTGCCGGATGGTTTTGGTGATGTTGTAGGACAAATTCTTGGGTATTGTCGCCGAGGAGTAATGGTACTTGATGTAGGAGCACCGCACAAGTGAACCTGCAGAGACAGAGAGAGACAGAGACAAGAAGGGAGAGAAAGTGAAAGAAAGAAATGTGTTATAGTGACAGCATTTATTCCGGATCATTACCTGTGAGTGGGTGTAATCTTAGAACTAAATGACAGGAACACGGAGGTGGAAGGAGTCCATCGTTGTGTGCTCAAAACGCGAGGCCTAACGGCGCTTATTCCTGTCGTCTCTTATTGAGTAATCATGTCTTTGCTGTCATGAGACAATGGAATGTCAAAATCCTATTGTACGAAGCCCATTGTGTTGGCAGGGTACGTCAGGGTACGTCCATGTTCACATAATGGAATGACTTTGTCTCTGTGACATCCCACTTGTCAGACGGAACAATTCATTCATCAAAAAGCTCATAACCAATCAGTTTGGGAAGCTATTCAAGTTTTTTAATTAACGATGGATCCCTGGATTCCATCGAGGAATTTTGAAGTGTTCCTTCAACGACTGCTAAGTATTTTTCCAACCATGTCGTTCCATTCAGCTGCTTTTTTTGTCCAAGATAAAGAAAAACTTGCTAATTGATAAAGCAGCATAATTCCTCCACCATTAGAAATGGTGACAGCACTGAAACAGAATCAGGGTTCGTCCCATGTGAACAATGACCTTTGACCCTCTGGCTTTAATTGACCACCTGACTGCCAGGTACAGAGCAGGAAGAGGTTTCTCTCAGCTGACACAGCAAAAAAAATGAAAAATGGCAGCCATTTTCTCCAGAGCTTGTCTGAACTCTGAGGACTGCGCTGACTCTTGACAGCAGAGGCCTCTGAGCCTCGTATTCAGTGTTAATTGAGCTCTTCGGAGTGACAATTTGTAGCTGCCTCTCTTCTCCTCCGCCGCGACTCCATAGCCTCACCTCCCTTGGGAGATGACTCCCCACCTCACCTAGCGCCCCAGGGAGAGAACACGCTCAAAACTACACCAGCCCCCCCGTCTTCTCTTCCCTTTCCTCAAAAATAACTTCCTCTCTTTCTCTATCCGTAGTTTTTTTCTTCCTCCCTCCGTTGCGTTGTTTTCCTGCATTGCAAAGCAACACAACGGGGCCAGGGTTGTCCCGTTTCATTCCTTGAACGCGGTTCTGTGCGGATTTCCCCATTTTGAAAAACGCCACAATGGCGTTTCCTTCATCGCGGGAGCGTAATCTGCGCGCCGGCGAGAGATAGAGTTGCGTCCTCCCTGACGCTATTATGACTTGTCCGCTTTAACTATCTCCAGCAAGGCATTTGGAAGTGTGTGTGTGTGTGGGGGGAGAATTTGTGCATGTGTGTGTGTGTGCGTGAATGGAAATGGGGGAGGAGGGGGGCTGAAAATTGCACTGCGCAAACATCGCGACACGGATAACACCCCCATCTTTTCTTTGACGTGAAGCGTCAGACTCACTCATCCACACACACACACACCACAAGGGACCTCAACACCGACAATTGTAATTATCTGTTCATGACCATCTCTCCATCTGTTCCGCCCCAGAGACACAGCAGCCCCCCCCCACCCCCCCACTGCTCAGAGAGAGATGTATCGACTGAAAACCCCATGATGCATTTCCTGATAATATATGCGACAGCAGATCGGGGCCTGGCTCTTATATCCACGTAGATAAACGCAGGGTTTGAATTCCGAACCAGGAAGGCACAGCTGTGTTGCACCATCGCCTTCAGGGAACAGCATACAAAAATATATATATATATATATATATCACACACACACACTTCCAGGAACATGCCTTGAACGTCCAAACGATTCCCTAGTCCTGTTTCATGACATCAAGATCCTGGCATGAGTTCATCAATAACTGTCAAATGCAACCCCTTTTAGCGATGGTTGCCTCAAGACACGCACAATCTCTCCAGCCAAACAGGAGCTGGGGCCAATCTGACAGTATTCGGGGCCCTACTCTCATCGAATACATCTCTGCCAGACCAATGTCGTCCCTGTGGCTTTCGAGCACTGGGTCTTCCTCGGTAAACGGAGGCAGCGAGGCAGCAGCGATCCGTCTTCCATGGTGAACAGTGAAGTCGATATGGATCTCCCTGATGGTCTGTGGGTGCCCGAGGGCGCCGGAGGCTTTGCAAATGGGCCCGTTAAAAGCTTGGAAGTGGAGTGAGGGGAGAGCTCATCGCCGGAAACGCCTCATTTGAACATGGCTCGGCGGGCCGTTCCTCGAGGTGCCCCTCTCGCTCCATCCTCATTTTGACTGGGGTTCTGAAAGGTGTTTTCGCTATCGCCCATGTCGGAGGGAAAAGCCGTCGAGGTTTAAGCAGGGAGCTATGCGTAATGGGTAGATGGAGATCAAAGGCCCTTTAGTTCCGATCGTGGTTCATCATGTGGCTATTTTCTTGTGCCAACTCTGTTGGCTTACCGCCGGGATTGTTTTACTGCTAAATGCTGCTTGAGCTTTCAGCTGAGGTCTTCCAGAGTGTTCTGTTCAAGACAGGGGGGGGGGGGGGGGTCAAGCACACCGCAAGCACCTTGGAACAAACAAAGCGTTCATAGACCTGAGGTTTGTGAACGCAGCCCCATTTCTAACACCTTTCATCGACTGGCCACAGTTCATTTGAACACAGCGAGACGGAGGGACCCGAGGAGAAAAAAAAGAAAGCGCTCAGGAGAAACTAAAGCTCTACCTTGATCCCCCCAGAAGATTGAAACCGTTTGTTCTGTGTGTCCGCCCTCTTTTATAGGACGCCAGAAGCTTATACTTTCGGAGAATCTGTCGAGTCCCAGGGATCCCCCTTCGGTGTCTTCCTCCACCACGAGAGACACAGACAGTGCCCATTCTCACGAGTGGCACGACAAGTCGTCTCCTTGATGTTCATTTCTGTGGTGACAGACTTTGTACCTGCCACACTTGTTTACCTGTGTGTGCGCGGGCAGAATACTGCTATACTGCTTGTACGACATTAAGGATTCATGCCATTCTTCCAGAAATAAGCTGTATTTCTTTTCTAGGATGTGAAGCCTCCGTAATGTACCTGGCTCTGGCTCATGGATGAGCACGCAAATTAAGGTGCCACAACTTCTCCTTTGACAGGCTGAATGGATGTTTGAACCAGCATTATCTCAAGGGCATTGTCTCTCGTTTTCCCCAGGATTCAGAACAGTGATTGTTTGAGGCCTGCGCGACTGCTCGACCGCTCACCAAAATAAACCGTCCCATTCGCCACACTTGCGTATGCAGGTCTACTGAGCGCTTCCTTCTAAACCCGCAGACGCCAGCGAATCATCACAAAATTAATCAACCAAGAGCCTCTTTATTTCCCATAGACTGTCTGTCATGACAAGATTTAAGTGACTTGTTGTTTTCCCTGCTACAGTTTTTATATAAAAAAGGAGGCTTAACTCACTGCGTAACCAAGCAGGTGAAATCGCTGCAGTGTAGCTCGACAATTCTCCAGAGGGACACAATAAGCTAATTCTAAAGCAGAAAATATAAAAACGTTCAGTTTCTTCTTGCCTACTCTTCAGTCAAGAACATTGAGTTTAGCGTGTGCTAGCGGAGCCGCATGTGTGTTCTGCTCCTCTGAACGCTTGTCAATAGGTCGTCTGTGGACACAAACTCCCATGTGCGGGAGGGAGAAAAAGTCACCCGTCTTTGTCTTTGATATTGACCAAGTCTGATTGTCGGTGCCGTGTTCACATTACACGCAGCGCCGATCAATTAAATGTGAATCGATTGTGGAAAATGGACATGACTCGTGCAGGGAGTGTAGTGTTAGGGCATTGGGGGGGGGAGGGGGGGGGGGGACTGTACATTCGGTGAGCAGCACAATTCCCTCTCAGAGTCCAACAATTACACAAAGCTAACGGCAATACTTCCAGCCTTATGAATAAGATCCTGTGAGACCACTAGCTGGCACCCCTTGACTCCAACACTCATGTCACAAAGCAACAAGAATGGGTTCACTACTACTAAACAGACATATGTTGCAAGATTGTTTACTAATGTAACATTAACATACCAACCACAACAACAAATGACAGTGAATTACACGAGCATCCTAATGGGGTTTGATCCTTCTATAGAACGTTTAGCACACTGTAGCCTCCATGATGTTGTACAAACTCGACAACCGAATGGCTGAAAGGTTCAGGCTACATTTCCAGACATCCTCAAATGTATTCTACTCAGCCCTCAGGTAATCCAGTCCAACCATTTAAATATTTATAGAGGGATGAGGCATAGTACAATTGACCCGCTGTACAGCCCCACTTCCGTTTTGACAAACATTCGCCCGTGGATATGCACTCATGTATTCACAGCAAAACAAAAGTCCCTTTGTCAGGGTCACCGAAGACACGGGTGACACCCAAAACAAAACAAGGTGGACAGCCCTCCCCCTGCGGTGAGCACCATGTACCTCCAGTGTTGACATTGTCAGGGGTCAGCATGCTGTACTGGATAAGAAGAACACAAGAGCTACTAAGTCCCTTCCTGGCATTCATTACATTCCCGTTCATTTGAATGGATCGTTAAAGATACCACTGTGTTGTTGTGTGGTTGACCGGATCCTCAGCTTCCAACTTGAACACCCTAAGGTGCTGAGAAATATGTCCGAAAGTAAAAGTACATATTCCCAAAACCTGTCGGTTACCATCTAACTGTGGTTCTCTGGTAATGTTTACAGTTTCAACGTCAACTGAACTGAACAGTTTACGTACATCCAGGAAAACTGAAGTCCATATATTTGGGTGATGCAGTTGTCTGTGAAGCGGGAAGGGAAAACGGGAATGAGAGGCAATCGGAAGCGCGGCCCGGGCGATACGTTACAATATCTCTCCCCATCCATCAACAGCCGCTCTCCGCCTCGCCATGCGCCAAAGCTGTATTGCACTTTAGCTGTTTGATTTCTCCACTTGTGAGTGCCACATTAGTCACCATTACTCCACCGCCGCTTGTCGCCGTACGGCTTCACGACGACACCAGGAGACTTCCAAGCCCAAACCTCCGGTCTCGTCTGTCATGGAGCGACATATGACATCAGGGCGCTGTTACACCCTCCGGCCTAGAGGAGGCTCCACCTGAGGGCTGTGGACCCCCCCCCCAGCTCAATTTGCCTCTCGGCTTCCTGTAAACATTTTATGAGCTGTGTGTCATTTCCTCACTGATGCCGATTGTTGGCTGAATGTGAGTGCAATCGGATTGATATCATGTGTCTCTCTGTTCGACTGGGTCTCTCTGTTCGACTGTCTCTCTGTTCGACTGGGTCTCTCTGTTCGACTGTCTCTCTGTTCGACTGTCTCTCTCTGTTCGACTGTCTCTCTGTTCGACTGAAGACCTGAGATGTGGAGTTAGACTACCCCTGGTGTCGCCTTGCAGCCATCCAGGAGCTGAAGCCTTTGGAGCCTGTGGTTGGGTGGTTTGTGGACAGCGTGTGCCTGTTTTCATTGTGCACGTACATTTCTCTCTTTATTTACATATGATTAGCAGTCCCGAAAGTGTGTGTGGGGTTTTTCTTTCACAGACAACACACGTTTCACCCTGATCTCACCCTGAAGCTGTAGTGCGTGCCCTTACACTGCAGATAATTGTGAATGGGCCTTTTGCTTTGAGCTTTGAGCTTTGAGCTTTGTGTCCCTGCGATGAAGATGAAGTTTAGTGATGGAGACAGAGGGTGTCCTTTGGGATTGCTTTGAACCTCTGCAGCTGTATTTGCTTGTAGTCCCTCAGTAATGCCACCAATGCTAATATCAATGCATACATTAATTCAATACAAGCTCAGAAGGACAGGCAATAGGCGCTTGCTTGCTTCCAAACTTGCTCCAAAACTCCATTATGTGTTTCTGCCATTATATAATATGACAATAACAGTCTCAAAGTCTCCAAGGCATTAAAGGAAAATAAGGAAATAAGACTCCAGAAGGAAAAATTATATATCTCACTCACAATGCACTCTGTTAAATTGTTTATTGATTTCCTAAATCAGTCAGGATTTGGACAGAAAATGAGGCGGTGGTGAAAAAAAGAGATGATTCCTTTCTACGGAAGAAGCATAAACCCTGTCTTTTATTCATCAACACACTTCATGGCAGATAATGAGGAACATGCTGGAAGTTAAAAGTTGTCTGCGAAATCCGTCAGCCGTGTCCCTCTCTCTGCCTCTCTTCCCCTCTCCATCCTTCTCTGTCTGACAACGTCTCTTCCAGGCTCTCACAATGTCGCTAGCAGGCTAATAACCCCGAAATGCAATAACACAATGACTGATTCTCTCCAGGGGATAGCTGGTGAGAACAACAGACATAAACCCAGTGGCCTTCTCTTAAAAAAAGTTTTGAGCTCCAACGGCGCCATCGGTTGCCCGGGCTTTTGTCATGTTTGGGATGGGGTTCTAATGTGTAGTGATACACCATGCAGGGCAATTCACGTGGGTGTGATGTAGTAGGTCAATATAAATCCAGAGCCAGCTGCGAGGCCCTGCTTCCTGTGTGCCCCGGGGCAGAAGACGCTTGGAAGGCTCTCTGCCAGATGGGTGGTCCTGCCACAGTTCAAGCCCCGGCCTTGTTAGCTTCTGACCTAATTCATCTGTCGTGCGTCCCCCCCCCCCCAGTCCCCCCCCCATTGTGGGCGGTGTCTGCCATCATCGTGAGGAGGGGCGGGGGTGGGGGTGCAGCGTTGAGTTGGAGAAAGCAGGCCTGGCTATACTCAGCCACATGCGATCACAGAGGGCCATCTGGCGTGTCACATTGTTCCCATCATTATCCGCCGCGCCGTGTCCCCCTGGTCGGAGAGACACTGAGCGAGTGTCGTCGCGCGAGAATCGATGCCGTCGCCGCTCTTTGAGTGGCAGGCTGGCGCTGGCGCCGGCTACAGGAAACGGGAGGTGAGGTCATGGTCGGCTAATCGTCGCTGTTGTCGAGGTAGCTGCACAGACACTGATAACGCAGATCATGTACATCAGGCACACAAAAAGCTGCCTACCACACAATAATTCCGTCAATAAACACTAGCAGCTTTGATGCATGCAAGATAAATTAGATGGACCATGTGATGAAATATCGATGCGGAGGGCTCAGTGGAAGGCCGCCAGAAGTCCTTCCCAACTTTTAATTTTCACAAATACAAATCTTCCAATAAATCCAGCCATGATGAGAATGTATAGGTAAGTGGTTCAATATCTCTGCTGATCCTCATTAGACTGTTAACACCCACTGCTTGGTTGATCCGAGGTGGCACCAACAGTGAGGTTACAGTATGGTTGTGTTGAGGTCAGACTGATGTAGGAACAACATACAAGGTTGTATATTGGCATACAATTCTCTTATTCCGGTTCGTCCATTCTGGTGAAATATTGCTAAACGTAAATACATGATGTAAGCTATGTGCTATGTTTGTTGTCAAGCCCAGCTGAATGGTCCAAATCAAATCGATTCCACATTCCGCTGTATTTCAGTCTTGAGCAGATCTCAAGGACCTCCATTGTCTGAGACTCAACATCCACACGAATGCAACCTGGATGAATCCGTCCCAGCGAGCGTCATCATTTAGCTGCCCTAATTCCACCTCACACTGGGACGAAAGCGCCGCTTCCTCCATAATCTCCAATCAGAGAGCAGGAAGCCGGCGCCCCGCTCCTGTGAATCCCAGCGGGGGCTCATCAGGGCCTCATCGGCGTCCCGCCACGCCGCGCCGACAACAGCTCTCAAAGACGTGATCCATAACTCCCCAAAATAGACGCTTCATATTCCGAGCGTGATTTATGAACCAAACGGCATCACCGCTGAACAGGGGCGGAGGTGAAGTTCAACAAAGCTTTGGGGTTTTTTTTTTGTCACTTGACACGACAGGGACAAATGGGGCGGGAGGTAATAGCGTTATCTGCAGAAATGAAGCTGATACCACCTAAAAGAGGCCATTACCATGTGTGTGCTGATCTAATCAGAACAAAACCAGACGAGGACGATTGTAATTATACAGCTACAAATCTTTGTGTATGCCCGGCAACTTTCTGCAACTCTGAATACCTCAGCAGGCACAAGACGGTGGGAATGTGCCGGAAGATGCTGTCTGCCAACTCCGCGCTCATCACCCAGCCTTTCAAAACCATGTCCCATTATAGGCACTTATATACACCATATTTATAATACGGGTTTGCCGGCCCTCCCCTGCACGTCGGGCCTAACAACACCCTGGAACACGTACTTTATTGACGATAAAGTACTGCCTCGAGTACCTTATTGCTTAAATATATCATCGTTATTATTTCAATGGATTATGTTTAACATATTTTCATTGCCAGTCTCCTACAAGTGTTTAACCTGAGTGTGTGTGTGTGTGTTTGTGTGTGTGGGGGGGGGGGGGGGGGGGGGGGGGTGTTGAGGAGGAGAAACTGGAACAGTTAAGAGTTACTGGAACCCATCTCTGTTTTACCATCCATAAGAATTGCATGTTTTTCTATAAATACTAACACTTGTGATGTGTTTCTGTTGACGAAACGGGCTGGCCAGTTGGGGAGAGGAGGAGAGGTCTAGTCTTCCCAGACTACAACAAGATAGGGAGGAGAAGCAAAGGAATGGAACCAAGTTGTCTACCTCCTTTTCTCTCCTTTTCGTGTTTTTGTGGTTGAATGTAGCCCTTCGGTATGCTTCGGATCTTATGCATTTTCAATTTGCTACAGGGACCATCGAGATCGATTCAATGGAACCGGATTGAATGGGCCGTCCTTCGGACACAAAGACAACGCCTGGATTTCTCCTCCTGGAGAGTGAAGCCTTGTTGAAGAAGGTCTAGGGAAGTCAGAAGAGAAAAAAAGGGGCGACGTGGAAGATGACAAAGGCCGCTCCACCAAGGCCATTCTGGTTCCACACAGAGCAAGCGATGCAATGGAGCATCCAGCAGGAACAGTGGAGAACTGATGCTCTAACACCAGTGTGGTGAACTATCGGAGAGTGAACGGGGTAGGTCATCCAGCAGGGAAACAGGAAGGATTGGTCTGACGTTTGGTTCGTCAGAGGCGGGCCTCCTTCGATGATCATGATGTACGAAAAACATGTCAGTGTGTGGTTGTTATGATCCAGTAATATCAATATATTTTTTACAGTCACAATTTGAGGTAAGGTTACAACCAAAAGCCCGGAATCCCATAATCTTCTTTTGTAAATAGCCTGGGTTTATTTTGGTTGGGGTGCTTTGCCTAAAACTATCATTACAGGAGAGGACTTGAGCCCCAGTATTACAGCTGCAAACAAGGCTTGTGGCTATAAAATGTACCCCCCCCCCCCCCCCCACACACACACACACATACACACACGCACAAACATCTCCAACCCCTATACACACAGAGTTATATGAATAAACCAAATATAACCACTTCCTGCTGTCACTGCAGGGGAGGGGGGGGGGGGGGGTGGTCTGTAGATACGGTGGTCTAGTGCCCCCCCTACAATGAGCAAGCAGCCATCTGTAACCGAGGGCCTTAAATCTCTCCCCTGGGTTGCTGTGGAGGGGAGTGATGACGGATTGATTACAGCTCCGAGTCTCTCCCCCGCCACTGATGGATCCCCTCCATGTTTCTCCACACCTCCTCATAGAGGACAAACTCTGGGCGTCATCTGTGAAATATCAGCCCGTCGCTTTAGGTTTTCCTACCAGTAAAGCATCTGGGCCCTCCCGAGACCAGAACCTGCTCTACAGCACTGACTGTCATGGCTGCCATCACCTGAATCGCTCTCATTCTGTGAGAAACGCTTGGTCATTCCCGTGCTGTCAACTCGGTGGCCATTTTGTTAAGATAGGGAGCCATTTTAACTCTCTTCATGTGACTTAATATATTAATATATGATATTGAAATACTAAACGACTGGCCCCGTATCATTCAAACCGAGCGCAAGCTCGAAAAGGTTGAGTGACAAGGGGAGTTTAGAGAAAATCTACCTCTTCGTTATATCTGAAAGATAGAGAGAGCTGATCATACATATGTTATATTTTAACCTCACATTCTACAATATCTGTCAAGAGTCCAAATGATTGTCGACATATTGTCAGTCAGAACACGCTGGAGAGATAAAACAATTGGATCAGAAGAAGTTACAGACGAGTCTAGGAGAAGGCTTTCATCACAGCA
This sequence comes from Hypomesus transpacificus, assembly GCF_021917145.1. Lineage (NCBI taxonomy): Eukaryota > Metazoa > Chordata > Actinopteri > Osmeriformes > Osmeridae > Hypomesus > Hypomesus transpacificus. The sequence continues at coordinate 3,644,752 of NC_061066.1, forward strand.
GGTTGCTGTACCGTCTGAAATTGGAGAACTAGCCACCCGTCCTATAGAATTGAACATGCTGAGTCGAGGCGTTTTTTTCTGCTTTGGGAATTAAATGTCAGAACTGGCCCTTAGGTATGGGCAACCTTTACTTTAGGAAGTCCAAGTAGGGATACAAATATCAAATGGCCCAGGATCAATGAAGCATACCTTTAACAAGGTGAAATGCAAAAACAGTGCTACATGCTTTTGGTTGTGTGTGTATTTTGTTATTTTTTTACAAACCGGTCAGGCAATTGATTGTGAGTTAACAATTATAATCCTGTACATTCCTGTCTTGGGACTATTTCTCATGTACTCCTACAATACTTGGAATGAAGTAAATGAGGCGATTTTGCTTGTTTTTCAAAAGCTTTTTCCACTATTTCTGGCTGATTTACTCTTTCACAATAATAGAATAATTTGTAGAATAATTCATGCAAATCAGGACAGTCAGTGTAAACCATGTTGTGTCGCTCTAGAGGACTTTGACTTCTGGTCTCCTGTATACTACTGGGATTAGATCCAGGTCAAGTGAGAGAGAGAGGGAGCAAACCAAACCAACAGACTTGTTCCTTCCACGGCAGAGTGCTGCCCAAAACACCCACAAATGAAGCATCGCGGATTGCTCAACATTCCAAAGCACTGCACATGCATTGTTTCTGGAACAACAACTGGAATGCTATGAACAATTTGACAGCTCAACATCGGGTAAGGGCATTAGCCCCTAAACCCACCGGAGCCCAAACCCGCTCTCCCAGCCGTGGGTCCTCCTCTCCGTCTGGAGCAGTGCATGCTGGGATTACAGGGTTTAGAGACTGATGGCTGTACCAGACCCATCAATCATTATTACTTCTCAGATGGGGAAGTTGCGCAGAGAGAAAGAGAGAGAGAGAGAGAAAGAGAGAGAGAAAATTAGAGAGAGAGAGAGACAGAGAGAGAGTGCTAAAACAAGCTGTGAGAAGGTAAGGTGAGGACGTGACAGACAGGGAGTCTGAATTAAACAGAAGAAATCGAGTATTAATAGGATGAAAAGGAGGGAGTCAGAATCGAGGCGAAAGAAAGAGAGCGAGAGACAGAGAGGAAAAGATGGAGGCCTGTAGCACTGTGTGGGTAAAACCCGATATGCGATGCAAATTCCACACCTCACATTGATCCCACACTCTGATGGGAATAGAACTGAATTCAGAATTCAGACAGGGGACAAGGCAGCCATATTTTCTCGTAGGGAATATGAATAAGAAAACATCAAAAGAAAAATGAATCCAATCAAAACAGAGGCAATGACACAGAACGAGCCTTATCTTCCAGACGGGGCCGACAAATGTTTTCTCGCTGACGAATTCACTTTAGGTTCCAGTCCCATCACCCCCCTTCTTGCGCCATGTCGATTCCCTGGTGTAGAAAGGCACTCTGATTGGACTTGGCCATTCAGGCCTGAAAATCTATTCCATCAATATGTGAAATAACCTTCCCAGCTTTCCCCAGTTGGTTAGATTATCTAAACCCACTCTGCTGCAGTCCATGATGCTCTGCTCTCCAACGTGACTGAAACCATTGAGATAGTGAAACTGACACACACCTAAATGTCCCCTGCCCAAAAGCTGAGGCAAAATACCAATGGTCATACCTACAGTATACATCATGCTAATGCATTATGTCAACTGGATGCCAAGTTGTCTTGCTGTTTGCACCTCAGTTTTTCAAATGGGACAATCCAGATCCAGGCTCCCACATTCAGGGCAGAACATTACTGGAGTGAATATTTTCCAAAGCCCAAAGTGATCAGGACCCCATCTCTGGGTGCTCCATCATCACCCCACTGCACATTCTAAAATAAACCCTCAGTCTATCTGTATGTGGGTCAACTCTTTGATCGGATCTAGGCCTGGGTTATCCGGCTGGATGAAGCTGCCTTGATTTGCCCCCCCCCCCCCTCTCCATCAGCCCAGGCCGGCACAGCAGCATGGCGTGCTTCCCTGAGGCTCACACACACACACACACACAGTGGTGCTTGTGTGGGTTTGTCCATGGGTGTTTGTAAGTACAGTATGCATGTGTGGTATTGTACATGTGGCCTCCTGCAACGTCCGTTATGTCTGTGCGTGTAGGCCTCTGAGAGTGCGCCTCAATGTGTGTTTATCTGCGCGTCCTCACCAGAGTAACACGGGCTTAATTATAGGCTCACGTGGGAGTCACAGTGGGGCGTACCACTCAAGACATGCCAATGAGCTCTAACTACCCTTAGGGGTGCGAACCCGCCATTGAGTGAGGGAGGAGGAGGAAGGAAGGAACAACAACAAGTAGCACAGACGTGAACAGGGATGTGACTGAGACCTAGAATTCACCTGCTCTGCCTAGGCCTTTCCTAGGCACCAGACACTGTCGACACAAAACACAGCGAGCACACAGCCACCCGCACGCAAGCCCCCAGGCCGGCTCGACACAAGCAAACACAAATCCACAGACGTCTAATTGGCCCCGTCGACCCGGAGTCGGGGGGGCCCCCCCCCTCCCTCCCTCCCTCCCTCAGTTGAACGATCTGTCGGGAGATTTTCAGGAGCGAGATCTACGGGACGGCCGTTCAATCAATCTGTCTGGGAGGCAGCGGGAGTCGGCGCCCCAAGGCATGGACTCTGGCTGTGGCCCTGTCTGTCATCCTCTCATTTCCATAGAGCACAGTTTAGTGTCCGCCTCCCAAAGGAACCCACACACTCCATCGCATGCCACTGAGCTTGTTACATCTAATCTTTTTGAGACATAAAAAATACAAAACACACACTCCTTCACAGTGCTGCTCCACAGTAGGCCATTCCTTCTCATTCCTTCCTAACATACACCCCCCCCCCCCCCCCCCCTCCCTCCCCCCAGTTCCACAGCAAAAACACGCTGGCCGTGCGTCCCGTTAACACCACGTCTCCCTCTCCCATCTGTCCTGTGGGTCGGCTACTGGAGGAGTCGCCGTGTTGTTCAAAGCGACATCTCTCTCCGCGCTTTCCTGGAGCGTGAATTTTTTTACGTTAATGAAGCCACAGCGGCCTTCATTCCCATCTTTGTTTCCCTCGGTGCCGATGGCGTTGCGAGGAGGAAGCGGGCAGGAGAGGATATCCTTTTCCTCCCGTTTTCCGAGAGCGAGCCGAGCGGGGAGTGGTCCCGCCGACAGCAGTCGTTTCTCTGCGTGCTGCTCACGGGGAGCGGTCACAAGTGCATGGGAGAGGACACCTAAAATGGCAGACCACAGTAAACCATAGGGCTGTGGGGGGGGGGGGGGGGGGGGGGGGGGGGGGGGGGGGGGGGGGGAGGGTGTTGGAAACCACAAAAGTATGCCTAGTATTAGGATAAAGGCTCTGCATATCACCCAATATTTAACGGGATGAAACTTTAATGAACTGAATGACAGCTTTTCCGTGTACTGTGCATGCACATTTCATTTTTGAGAGCAAGAGAAAGAGTAGCAACTGTTCCATAAGTGTATCTTTTTTAATAAAAATCTCACCAAGTCTGAACCGTTGGGGATTATTTTGTCTTCTTACCCTTAGTTTCAACACGAGAGGAAAAACAGCCATTCAATTCTCCACCCCATTTCAGTCGAAACTAGGAAGGAAAAATGGCCTCCTCTGAAGTATTTCCTGCCTCAGGGTTGGCTGCGGGTTTCCTATAGATTAATCAAGACCTTTTATACCCTCTCTCCTGACTGTGCTGAAGTTAAAGTCCCATTTCCCCCCCTCAAAAAAATACAAATAAAGCACTTTAGTTGCTGTTATAGCATTTCAGGCCTTTAACAATTGAACGCTGCACACTGATTTAATCGCAATTATTAAAGCTTTCTGCTGTGTAAAAGGAGGTTGAATAAAAACAGGGAGCTGTTTTCGTTCGCTGTTTTCCTGGGAGCACACGGCGTTAAATGAACGATCGCCCTCTAATTTGTTGCCCCAGTGGTGCGGCTGCCGTTGGCGAGGGCGACTTCCAACGTCTATCCCCGCTTTGTTGTCGTTCTCGTCGACGTTTTGTCTCCCCCCCCCCCCCCCTCTACTCCTTCCAATCATATGACTGATTACGCAATTGCTATTCCAAAGTTGCGAGCGACAGGGTAATTACAGTTGAGGTGATATGCAGACGCGGTCCTCTCAGCCACCAGTGGGAGGTGGTGTGGACGGGAATATCAAGCAGGCGGTGGAGGAAAGGTCTACGTAACACCCATAGGGTCTGAGGCATGCCACAGTCAGACACGACGGATGCCTCAGGTGAGCTGTGGGCCGACTTGGAATGACATTTCGTTTGCAATAACACCCCAGTCTGTTTACCATCATTCATTGACAGCATTTGCTGTTGTCGTTTGGAATGTGGTGGCAATAAAATAGGTTGACTTTTGCACGTCTATCCTACCTCTAGGGTTCAGAAAAAAAGAGACATGCAAATGTATTCGTTTATAATTACATTAAAGGTGCTGCACAGCACATTTCCTGCTAAGTTCCCCCATCACGTCCCGTATCAGATTCAAGACCCTGGTACTGACCTTCCGAGCGGTGAACGAGACTGCACCCGACTACATCAAGTCTCTCCTCCAGCCTTACACACCCACCCGCCTCCTCTGGTCTTTTTCTGACCACCGTCTGGTGGTCCCACCACTCAAGAGCACCCGCTCCCAACCCAAGCTCTTCTGTCTGGCCCCCCAATGGTGGAATCACCTTTCCCACCTCCATCAGAGACACTTGACTGTCTCCCCACCTTCAAGAAAAGGCTAAAGACGCACTTATTCCGGGAGTAGGAATGATTTGCCGGACGTGATGTTAAGTTTCCTTCAGGAAAACAATGACTCTTATTGAGGGACTTGATTCTCTTGTTGGTTAGTTGTAACTGATTTAACTTCTTGTACTCGCTTTGAATTATATTATTGTTGCTTGCTTTCCCACAAGTACACTCTTGAGGTTGATGTTTAATTGTAACTTGTTTAACTACATGCTCTCATGTTTCTTTCCATTGGCACTTATTTGCATTTCAGATTTTATGCTTCATGTTTTGGCTACCCACAATGTTTTTGGGGCTATCTCGTTGTTCATGATCATTGACCTATGCACTTTTGTAAAGCTCTCTCTTGGAAGCCGCTTTGGATGAAAGCTAAATGAATACATGTAAATGTAAGTTTGAAGGTCCACTGTGCCTATCTTCTGAAACACCATGAGCTGGTCAGTGGCCAGTATGGGTTCAACTGCAAACAGACATCTCTCTCTCTTTCACCCTCTTTAAACAATGCAAGACATGTACAGTCAGTGACTCGGCTCATAGCTAGGTTCATTTCTGGATGCCGTGCACATTGTATAAAGGGTTTTCTGCTGAAAATGTGTTAGTTAAGGTGCTAGAATGGGGTTTTCCGTCAGACTGGGGGGGGGTGTCTAGTTTGTGCTAGTTTGACTAATGTGTTCTGCAGAGAAGGGAGACTGGCATTTTGGAATGGAAGCGAGAAAACAAGACAAGTAACACGGCGGATATCGCTATTAAATTATAAAAATAAAAGAAATTGTGACAACGTAGTTAAGGCGGCAGGCGTGTGTTGCTCAGGCGGCAGCCTTAACTGAAAAGTGCGGGGGGAAACCCTGGTATCTGTGCTTGCTTGCTCTACAAGTCGTTGTTCTAAAGACTCTAAGATGATATCTCTGTTGGGTGTCATTGGTAATAATTGGGAGCAACCTAGAAGTCTGAGAGTGTCAGTTAGATGTAAGTTAGGGGTTCAATATCAAATAAAAGATCTTCCATCTTACTTACCATTACTTCCACCAAACACGCTCTCAGTAGGGGCCTACAACAGTTCATTTCACCATTGAAATTTGAACTATTAGATGTAGGTTATTCTCAAAGGAGAAGTATCATACCCATTCCTATGTTTTCCGTACTTCGCCAAATGTCGTGGTTTTCTCTGGAATATTCCGCCCCAGCCCTCCCCTCTCTCTGCCTCGTCGACTGGTGCAGAAGACAGCGGAGGTGTTCATGAGCGATCTGCTAATTTCCCTCGGCTGGTTCATGTTTTATGCTGCACGGCGCAAATTACATCTGATCACACCCTCGCCTCCCGTTCCCCCGCCCCCGCTCCCCACGCCCCCCCCCCCCCCCCCTTTCGGGTTCCCATACTGCATTAACAGAAATCCCACCACCAATGACAGGAAATGCAATTCAATTAGAGTCTGGCATTATGGCACCAGGGTCTGGGACCTGACTGTGGGGCGTACCAAATGAGTTTGTGTGTGTGTGTGGGGGGGTCTGGCCCCATTGACACGAGTCAAACACCTGGCATGCTGAAGGCAGAGGGGCAGGCGTGGAGGGATGGATGTCACTGCATAAGATGTGCTTTGAAGAGTGCTAATGTGCTCGACTTAAACAACGTATTTTTAGCATCACATTTTCCACGATGCATATGGAATAGTTACCTTATCGGTTGGATGTGAGATTTCTACAACAGCAAATAAAAAGTGGAAAGTGCATGCAGATAACTTGCAAATAAGCCAATTGGGTACAGACACATTTACATCCTATTAAGTTCTCCCCCAACAAATAACATGAATATTTGATGTTCACAGAGAATTGGTACATTGGTAAACAATTGTTTTGCCTTTTTTGAAGTCCCCCCTTAAACAACACAGGATGTAGACACTGGACAGAAGCGCATCGAAAGCCCATTTTTTTTAATGACAAAATATTCAAGGTGACTCTCCAGATTTGAACAAATTTCCTTCAGCCACATAATCAAGACTGAACAACTGCACCCGTTTCCGCCCAGGAGAGTCGGCGTATTTGGGTCACAGGCTAAAGCCGCTCCCCCGCCGCAGAGTGAGCAGTGAGGTCATCCCGGTCCTCGCCTTTCTGCGTGCGCGTGCGTGCGCTCGCGCTCATGCTAAGTGTGCGGTTGTGCGAGCATGTTCTGAGTGGTTGTGTGTGTGTGTGTGAAGTGCCTGGACAGCCTCAGACCTGAAAGCACCACTGAGACAGGCCAGAGAGGAGAAGAGGGCTAGGTGTCTGTAATGAGACTCCTGAGTCGACCTGACACCGCTACACTGACACCACTTGGCAGGAGTTCGAATCCTGCAGGCGCTGCTGGTCCTTTTGTAGAACCAGGAGTGTGTGTGTGTTCGGTGTGTGCGTGCGCCCATGTGTCTGTCTGTGTGCCCGCTCCAATATTTCTGTGCTACTGTGTGCCCACTAAGTAGTACTACAGTGTGTCCACTAAATAGTCTCCCCCCCCCACACACACACACACACGCGTTGGCATTGGCGGTACTGGCACAAGATCCCTCCAACCTTTAACAAAAGACCCTGTCGCCATAGGGACTCAGGACGAGAGAGGAAATCTATAATACACCGTGGCAAGGTTGAATCACTGAAATTTTGATCAAACTTTCTAATCTTGATTCAGTGTGGAGAGAGATAATGATGCCGCCCACCCCACCCCCACCCTGCCAGCTGGGCCTTCAGACTTCCAGAGTGTGCAGGGAGTTGCTAATCAGGTTAGTGATGTGTTGTAAGCGATAGGGAACCTTGTCTGGCCCAATGTCACATTGGTGATTTATCCAACATCACACAAATGAGTTGTTGTAATGCTGCAATCACACAGCAGGCAAGGTCCCCCCTTTAGGCCTGTGAGCCTTCTCTGAATGCGATAACAGGTGAAAGCCACTAACATTTTAGCGTGCGATTGCAAAGGTTACAGATCGCATGATGCCGGCAGTTTTCTGAGGGGAACTTCATTTCGTTATTTGGACAGATAATCACCCTGATTATTTGGTGAAATGATAATTGGCCAGCCATCCGGTACTTGCATTGATTATCTGCCTGGGTCTTTGCAGCCTGTGATGAAAGTGGAGGATAGAAGTGCCCCGAAAGTGACTATAAAGTAAACAAGGATTCGGACCAAATGAAATGGATGTTGGCTTCTTATCAATTCAAGCCCAGTAAATTCAGCGGGCTTTCCAAGGCAGGGAGCCCAGATCCGCTTCTCGCTAACTGATTGACTTGGAAAGCGCCCCATTTGAGACCCTGGTCTGACCATTTGACCTTCGGGTCGATTTCCCATCCTGGCTAGGGTGATATGCCTTTTCCTCAGGAGTTGACATGTCTGACCTACCGACTTAAGCATCCAAATGACTAAAGGATCCCGACCTGAACCATTCAAATGGAGAAGCTTGAAAAGAATGTGTATGCGAGCGTTGGGAGTTTATGAAGAGAAAGTGAGAGAGAGCGCACATTATTTAGACAGAAAGACAGACGGACAGAAATGGACGGAGCGGAGGGATGGGAGGCAAAGAGAGAGAATCAGGGAGAGAACAGCAGCTATATCCCCGCAGGAAGGCAATTACCCAGAGGGCACTCTGCTGCAGCCGGACCCAGAGTGATATGAGAAGTAGAGTTTTATCAGCCTCTCTCGTTCATCAACCTTCCGGAATGAGAGAGAGCTGCCTCAACTCCCCAAGAATGTAATCTCTCTTCTTTCTCCTTCCTTTCCTCTCTCTCTCTCTCTCTCTCTCTCTCTCTCTCTCTCTCTCTCTCTCTCTCTCTCCCCCTCTCTCTTTCCCACCCTCCCATCTCCTCCAAACTCCCAAACTCAAGTATTTTCATACTGGCCCCTTGTCGCTCACTTATCACCCCCCCCCCCCCCCTACAACCCATTCCCCTCAGTCCTTTCACTCTTTCTCCTCCTCTTATTCTCCTCCTCCTCCTCATCTCTCCCTCTCACCGTGGCGATACACGTTATTACAGTCAGATTTACAGTTGAGCCCGCCCCATGGAGGTCATTTTTACGAGAAGGCCCTTCAAAGCGAGTCTATGATGACGGCTGCTGATGGATGGCGGCTTGTTGTTGGTTTATTAGGGGGCTGGGGGGGGGGCAGACAGAGAGGGGGAGGCAGGGAGCGGCTGCCATAGACACACTGCTGGCTCTGACAACACTAAAAGGGGAAGTTCAGCCATTTCAGGTCCACATGAGAAAATAGTTCTTTCTACACTACCAAAACACAATCCATCCCAAATGTCCCAGTTTCAAAAGAGACTAGAATCTCAAAAGTATACAAAGTGCCCCGACAACAACCAATTCACTTTTTGTGTCGACTTTGCGCATGGATAATTTGACTCAACACTTCGGCTATGCCCTGCGCTGTTACCCAAAGAGCCAGTAACAATAAAGTCTTTGTTGTCACCGTTATCATTCGGAGCAAAGCCTTATATAATGGTCTGAGGTGTCTTTTCTGTGTAGTGTTTGGTATGCATCGGTTTAATGTTTATTGTGCCAAGCGAAAATGGATGAGCTAGCATTTTAGCCTTCCTCTATCTTGCCCTACACACACACACGACTGCACAGCTTCAACCCTCAGGCTTCCTGTGTGATGAACAGATAGCAGGGAGAACCCAATTGTAAAGACAGAGCCTTGGCTCCTTCCTAACTCAATACCTTGATGATAACTTGTTTCACTGTTCTGGACCATACGGGATAATACACCGTGCAGCCAGTTGAACAGACCCCGTCTGAACCTTGAAGAAAGTTCAGGAAATAGCTTGGAGAGGAGAGAGACAGGGAGGCGGAGGGAGGGAGCTCGAACTTGAAACAAAACCCCCAAATATTCCCCCAAATATCAATTTTATGCCCAACACTTCTGGAGTCAGGGTCACTTTCAAAGGCTTGGCTAAGTTAGTCTTGTTCTTTGACTAGATATCCACTGCTTCAAAGAACCCAGTGTCCATGACAGGTTCTTCACAGAGAAAAGGAAAATCTACAGTAGACTTTCAATGCATTTTTAATGCATGTTTTTGGAATACACAAATTCTTCATTCATATTTTTTCCGCCTCGCTGGATGCAGTGCGGAATCCACCCAACGCAATGAATTTAAACATCCCCAAAAAAATGTCAGTAAGAATGTCTCCCTCACCTATCCAAACAGGGCAAACAGTGGCATTCCTTTAAAGTGACATCACCATTTGCTACAACAATGACAAACAAAAAAGACACAAGAACCACACCAGCAGACCTGTGGAAGTGGCGCCAATGCATGAAATCAGTCTATAAACAGCACTTAAGGGTCAGAGTGGGAAACGGATGCTACTTTGTAAAAATGGTGTATGATGTTAGCGAGAGATGGTAGGAGGGGAACAGACACCTCACTCAAGAGTCTGTGCTATCGAGTAAAAAACTAAAAGTGACGGGGAGGGGGAGGCCTTGAGTTTGTGTGTGCGAAAGAAGGAATTTTTAAAAGGTTGTCTGGAACGAAGTGCTGGGCGAGGTTGAGCCAATGTTTGGCCCGTGGCGAAGGCAGCGGCGAAAACACAGGTGGTTGGAAATGGGAGCCCCCTGACGGAGTACCTTCAAACACCACCCTGGAGCTGAGAGAGGGGCGGGGGGAGAGAGGGGCTCGGTGGGTGGGGGAGCTGCTAGATCTAAGCCCGTCTCAGGGACTCTCTTTCCACGGCTTCTTGGCTCGGAGGCAGAGAGAGAGAGAGAGAGAGGCAGAGAAAGAAAGATCTAGAGGGAGGAGAACAATACGCAGGGAGTACGCGATCACCTGAGACTCACGCAATACAGAGCAACCGTCAGGTCAAAACCTTCCAGAACATGGGGGGGGGGGGTTGTCATACAACATTTCAATGTGGATCTCCAACAATAGGACTTTAGAGATCTGAGCAAAGCCATTGAGGTGGGAGGCTTTTCATAGCTTGACTTCATACCTTGAAGGCGCGCCATACAAAAGTCAGTCCTTGGGCATTTCCAAAGCCTTTTCATCACAGCGAGACTCGAAACCAAATATTTGCAGAAGCTTCAATAGAATGCAATGGTTTCTGCAGGCATTCTGTAATCTAAATAAACTCAACAAACACAGGCTTTCGTAAGGCAGGAAAACAAAGTGAAAGCAATTGCCAGATCAAATTATGCTCGCGGGTAGATAAGCCAAACAAAAAGAAACTCACTTCTGCATAAGCTCAATCTAAACCAGCATAACAGACGTTTTCTATTGGTGTGACAACAGATGGCTGAGTGGTTAGGGAGTCGGGCTATTAATCAGAAGGCTGTTGGTTCGATTCCCGGCCGTGCCAAATGTTATGTCCTTGGGCAAGACACTTCACCCTACTTGCCTCTGGGAGAATGTCCCTGTACTTGCTGTAACTGTGGTGTTCGTCGATCTGCATTTACATGTGTCTTTACATGTATGGTGACTATGTCTTGGAGTACATGTGCACAGATCGAGCTTGTGTGCGTGCGTGCATGACGTACAGAGGCAGCTGTGGGTGAAGCTGCTGCCTCAGCTGGGGTAGTTGCAGAGGAATCCAGAGGAGGGGCTCAACACCTATTTCAAACTGTCAGCGGTGAGGGCTGATCCAATTATTCAGACAGAAATGGATGTCATTCAAATGTCAAAGCCATTTCAGAGACCTGCTCAGTTTCAGGCACATGCCAGGTCCCTTAATTAAAACCATCTCAGAGTGTATGAATCTGACGCAGAACACTGGATGCAGCTGTGTGTATGTGTGTCCTTCTCCCCTGTGTGCATTCATGTGCGAGTAACTTTGGTTTGGTTTTCAAACTCCGTTTGAAACGCAAATGTTGTATGCTTTGCTTACTTCGTGCAAGGTCCTGCGTTTCTGGAGAGAGCGTGTGTATGTTGGACAGACAGGTGGTGGAACCTAGCCTGGGTAAGAGTGCTGCTTCGCTTAACGGCTCGTCTCCCTGCATCCCCGTTCCCAGTGTGAGCCTGTCTCCTCCATCTCCTCATCTCCCTCTACCTGTTCCTTCCCCCTGAACACACAGTCACAACACGGCGGGGACCAAGCCAGAGGAATACACAATCGCAAGCAGGTAGCAAGGGGTGTCATGCTGCAACTCTAATGGACTGGCTTGGCTGAGGAAAGCAATTGGAGGTCCGTTGGCACGTATAAGGCCCACCTCATACCGCTTGGACGGTGGATTTTATGCTCGCTAGGCGTGTTTTCAGAGTTTTTTTCATTTTATTTTTTAAGCTGAGATGCAATGCTTCACTTACATTTACATTTAGTCATTTAGCAGACGCTCTTATCCAGAGCGATTTACAGTAAGTACAGGGACACTCCCCCGATGCAAGTAGGGTGAAGTGCCTGCCCAAGGACACAACGTCATTTGGTGTGGCCGGGAATCGAACTGGCGACCTTCAGATTACTAGCCCGATTCCCTAACCGCTCAGCCACCTGACGGCCGTGGAGGAGAGCAAGGTTAAAGGGATTGGTTTGAAGGCGAACGGGCCTCGTCGAGGGGCTCTCTCAAGACTCTCTTTCCTCTCCTGTCGTCATGCCCGGGAAGAAGGTCTTTGTTCTCACCTCCCGACATACGAGAAGAAACACCCGTACTGAATCCCCCCTCCCCCCCATCGCCGCTCTCTTTCACTCCCTCTCACTCTGCCCCACTGCCAACACCGTCCACCCAAATAACATCTGTCAAACGGCCGCGCCGTGTTACCATGACTACGCAAACCCAGGGATGAGGGTGTGCGTTTCCCTCCCTCTCTCTCTCACTCTCCCTCTCAGATTATGACGTCACGTCGCCTCTTCTCACAGTTTGCCAATTAAAATCGCTGGGTGCAGCTGGGTCGTCTTAACTGCTACAGTAGTACATTCCATGAGAGAGCGACAGAGAGAGAGAGAGAGAGGACGAGAGAGCAAGAGAGCGAAATGTACCGACTGGAGGAAAATGGCTCATCCAGCCTCGCGTCTAGCTATCACCACCAGGGCTAGGTGCTCTAGCAGCGACCACAACAACATTTCTATGGGGGAAAAAAGGGCGATGTTGTCCGGCTAAGGAGTTAGAAGTAGCCCTCTGTCCACTGCAATGGGAAGACAGCTGCAGCTGTGGAGTCCCTTTAGTGACTCCCTCGTCCATCCATCTCTCCCTCCATCCTCCTCATCCCTCTCTACTCTAACAAGTAGTTCAGTCTTTGGGCTGGTTTCGAATAAAGGGCCTGATTGATGCCGTCTCTCTGGGCAGGCAGGTCCAGGGTTTCTAATGAGCCCTTGATGAGGCGAGGGAGGGAGGGATTTGGGGCCTTTGGCATCAAACCCCTGCTCCTGTGGAGGAGCCACAGATCCATTGATGGGGAATCAAAAAAGGCCAAATTCAACCCGCAACGGCGCAATCCGGATAGTCCGAATTGAACTGTTGTTTCAGGCATCATCAGTGTTAAGTGCGGAAGACGGCTAAGTTGTTGAATAACGACTGGAAGGAAGGAAGGGACTGTCCCAACACTTGCCGATGTGAATCTCATCTCTCACTCACTGAAACAGAACATGGTGCGAAAATCCACCGATGGATCAATAATAATAATTGACACAAGACACTGAGGTCAAACGCCTTTTTCTAAAATAGATTACCAGGTTAACGGTTTGACCCCCAGTGATGAGATAAGCCTGTGGACTGATGAGGAGGGCCGTATGTGACAGAACAGTTGTTAACGAGGTCTCACCAACACCCTCTCATCCTTTTTTCTTTTTTAACTTCCCCCGATCTCCCTTCTGTCGATGACTATCAAGGAGAAAGATCCGGACAACTGTAAACCATCCAGTCAAATGTCACTCTTGTTATGGTCACGCTCGTTATGGTCACCCAAGCGAGACTCTGAGAGGTGTCGAGTCAGCGAAACCGTTTTACAGATGAATGGGAACAATGGCGCGTGTGAACGGGTTTCGCGTCTGTTTTCAGGAACCCGTCACGTTCCGCCGTTCTCCTTTGAGGAGGAACCCGTGGAGGGTCGACGAAAGCGAGATCACACGACAGACAGAGCAGCTATGATGCCTCGCGTCGAAAGAGGGATTCCAAACAAGCGTGCGCGAAGATGAAAAAGGCAGTGCAGCGAGGAGGAGAGTCATAGCCTTCCACTTGGAGCAGCTGTTACACCACCCTTCCTCCACCCTCCACTTCTCCCTGTCATTGGCCAAACAGGTGGCATCCATCTCAGCTGATGTGGCACAGTGGGTTCTGGGCCACGCGTGCCCGCTCCGGTGCCCAGCGCAGGATTTTCACGCCTGGCATACCCACCACGCCTCTACGCCCACCCCCCTCCCCCCTCCCACCCCCACCTTCGTCACAAGACAAATCACAGCCATGGGAAAAGTCGAACCAGGCAGGGCTAACCTGTGTCAAATTGAAGGATGGTGTGTGTGTGTACACCCAGTCCCCAGGATGTTGAATGCGATCGAGAATGTAGAGCCAGGTCATAGGAAACAAACCAAATAACATGCATGCGTGAATGTGTTCCATGTGTCACTGTTCGTTTTCCTGACGTGTTTACATGGGAGGACGTTTTCTGCTCTCCTGAGCCGTGTCAGTGTGTGTGTGTGTGTGTGTATTGGTACGTGAATGCTCATGTGTACCGCAAGTGCGCACATGCTCGTGGTGCGTGTTGCGCCTCAACTAAATGCAGCGGCTCCTCGGGGTCTCCACGCTCTTTGTAAAAGCCGTCCGCCCACGCTCCTCTCTGCGCTTCTCTTCCTTCTCCAAAGCCCCCCCCCCCCCCCCCCCACACACACACACACCTCCGTATTTACAGAGCCAATATGGGAGGAGAACAGCTCCTCTAGGGAAACCCGAAAAGCACAGCGTCGGGTCATGAGACATGGATGCCCACTGTGGGGCTGCCAGGGAGACAAACCCCACCATGCGGGGGGGGGGGGGGGGGGGGGGGGGTTGTCGTTGCTCTCCCTCGCTTCCTGGTTCTCGGTCCATTTCCACATTGGGCTTTTATCTTTCCTCCCTTTCGCTCCCTCTCTCTGTCTCTCCCTCACCCTCTCTCTTGCTCTCTGGACATACATCCACCCTGGCCCTAGACAGGCTCGTCAGACGGGCTTGATGCGATGACTGACTCGGCCTCCCCAGGCTGTGCAACTTGTGCTAGGGCAGCCTTGGAGGCGCGCCCCCCCCCCCCCCCCCCCCCCCCCCCCCCCCCCCCCCGCTGGGTTTCCGCTCGGCGCGGACATCGGTCGTTCGGGTGCCTTGGCCGCCCTCTCGCATTCCCACAGCGGAATCGATATCCCGCCCGTCAATGGAGTAGTTATGGCGGCATTAGCATCATTTCAACAGCGCGTGATGGGGAAATGACAGTGCCGCGTTTCGATCGGTCCCGCATGCCTATCCTCCCCTCCCTGTGATCCCTCATCCCCGGGAATGGGTGCAGAGATGAAGAAAACACGATCAATCAAGGAGACGGACACACTTTGCCGTCTCGTGATCAATGCCGCCCATCCAATATGGGGGCGCAACCCGATGCCTTCAAGCGCTGGGGCTGAAGCAATAAGCTCGTTTCTGCACAGAAAATCCTTGTTTTCAACCGGACGCAAATGACCGCTTGGCAGACAAAAGACAGTGGGGGCCATATTGTCTGGGAGATAAACTGAACATCCTGCTGTTTGTGGGCATCTTATTAGATATACTGGGCCACGGTTTGAGGTCTTTGATCCAAAATGCTTTGATTTTCCGCGAGTTTACACTGTGTCTTCCCATTGTATTGTTGTGCAAAGACTAATAAGGAAGAGCAAGGATACTACCAGCCAGGCGATGGATGGATGGATGGACGAATAATTCAGCCAGTTTTCAGGTTTGTTAGAGAAAGGACAACAAATGAACCAAAACAACATCTACAAGGATTTATCAGTAGTGGGAATAAGGCCTCTGTGCTAAGTGCATTTCTATAGCCCAGGCTTTATATATAAATAGGTTAAAGCCCCCATCGAGACACAGTAAGTCTATACTAGCTGGACTCCATGTGATTTAGTTGTTTGTCATGAGATTTAACCGATTTATCTACCACTTCATAAAAAATGCATTTGGATTTGATAGTGATAAGAGAATCCCAGCAGTACAGGCAACGCAACTTGGCGGGTGGGATCCGTTCGATTAGTACTGGGAGCCTCACTTGACTCTCAGTAACGGGGGGACCTGTGAACCACCAGCGAAGCGTTTTGCCCTCCCAACATGTCCAATTTAGCGCTCCCATGCGAGGACATGGATCCCTGGGGAGCGTTGTAATCCAATCCCAGGCTCAAACCGGCAGTAGGCCCCAGTCTCTGGAAGCATGTGCTCCCCCCGCTCTCTGATTGGACTATCTGCTGTGAATGTCTTGATCAAGGGCCCCGCCCCCTCCCGCCTCCCACCCCTGGGACTGCAACGACAGATTGTCCACTACAAGGGGGGGCCTTACCCCCACGCTCTCTGCTCCTCTACGCCTAATCCGCTCTTTCCTAATGCCCCCCCCCCTCTTTCTTCCTCTTTTTCCTCCCTCTCTCTCTCTCTTTATCCTCAGACCAAAATAAAGATATCACTCCAGTATCTAGGATCTCGTCACCAACATCTCTCTCTCTCCTATTTGTTTCCATCCTTCCAATCTCCCTCTCCTCACAGCAGTTGACAAGAGAAGAAAAGGGAGCCATTGCTCCGGCAGGGGAGGCAAAGATGCTGTGTCCAGTCGTGTCAGCAGAAACCAGGCAAACATAAACCAGCTGTATGAATAATAACTTTACACACACACGCACCTACCCACAAACACAACATCACCTGCATTGTGCTCACCACAAGTGCAGGCACGTACAGTAGCGAACGAATCAAGTGACATGGCTCGTGCCTGTATCCTTCAACGACTGTCATTCCGAGGCGCCCGATGCCCCATTCAGGATGGGATGAGGGGTCGTGTTTACGGAGGACGCCCAGGAGAGAGAAGCACTGCTGATCTGGCCAAGTACACACGGCTGCCGGGGCCATCAAAAAACACAGGCTCCTACTGAACCGTAATCCCCACGAGCAAGAGCCATCTAGAGCTAGCCCCACATCTGGGTGAAGGAGTACCGTGACCTGACCAGGAGCCTGACCCGAAACGATCTATGGAGAGAAAAAAAATTGATGAGCTCAACAAGCGTTCCATGACACGTATGGTCTCAATCCTTCAACTACTCCTACCCGAGCCTTCATTTGGTCATTTCAACATCTCCACATCTCAGACCGGACACTGAGCAGGATTGATAGGGTTTCTTTAAGGCTTGTTGGATGGTGACGCGCTGTAGATTTGATCAGATCCCAGAGGAGAAGTCCGGCCTGTTAAACTGTGTGTTTTAGCTCAGTGTGCGCTTGGCTCCACCGGCGTTCAGCGTGGGCACGTCAGACTTGGACGCGACCCTGCCTTGAGTTCCTGGATCCCCGGGCAGGTTGACTATATCAAGTCTCGGGCTTTCATGGAGGATCAAGGGCATTGTGATCTAAGCTCTCCATATGGATAAGGCTGATCAGTAGATCAGGTCTGCTACTGTATCACTCCACTCAAAACCAGATCAGACTAAGGGTGCAGATTCCCTTAATCTTCAATTCAATTAACAGCAATGGCAGGTTTCCAGAATTTCACACAGTGGTATCTATTTTATTTCGTCGAACAAGACAAGAAACCAACCCACTCGCTCCTACATAGAAAGAATAGTCTATTCCTTGCATTATCCTCGAAATCCCTTTAGCCGAGGCTGATTGAATGGGGGGGGGCCTTTGAATGGATAGGCGCTCGATGGATCCGACTAGACTGTGTGTGCTTTCATGAGCTCGCCGGGGACACTGAAGGGCTGCCTGCTGCAGATGGTAGGTCAGGGAGTCCAGCGCACCACCCTCCCTGGGAGCCACAGCTGCAGCCGGCCTCACCCCTCACGCGCCTGCGCCCCTCGCTGGCTGGACGAGGACCAGCGCTCCACAGTGACCTCCGTCCAAACCCCGCCAGCCGGCCGGCCGGGCCAGGTGACGGTACCGTGCGTGCGGGCAAGCGTGCCAGCCATCCCACAGAGGCGGACATGTTCTCGACACAAGTGCCCCCCCCGCCCCCCCCCCCCCGTGATCAACAGTGTGATGAATGAGGGCCTTGTCCGGATCTGACAATAGGGTACACATTTGGCCGTGGCACCTTAATGACATTAGGTCTGCATTAGGTGACTGCCCCACAAGGTTTATTGGATTGTCAAAAGGATGTGACAAGATTATGAGGGATGAGGTCGGTGTTAGTGCGAGCGAGTCAGTGTGTGTACGGGGGTGGGGGGGTGGGGTGCCACTATGCATACTGTATGTGTGTGGATGTGCATACGCGTTTGTGTGGGTTGTCTTTCACGTTTGTGAGGCAGAGGTTAGCTATACCTTGACTACAGAGCGGTTACGTCATCGTTTACAGTCGGAGGGTCAGGCCAACATCATTGGACTCAGGGGGAGGCACCTGACTGGAAACCAAGCAGTAGTCGTGCATTGCCACAGTGAATTCGCTTCAAATGAAAGTGTCCCTCTGCACGATAAGATGTCATATACAAAGCAAACTGCCACAGGCAAATTTGTGTTTTTGGAGAAGGCCATGTCTCAAATGATGCTTTATGCATTATGAATCACTTGTAGTCTATATTGTTTGATGATTAGGACGATGGCATAATAATTGACACAGCATGTGAATTCATCTTATAATTTACATATAGTCAATTGGTTGTTTGTGGTTTACAAACCAAAAATGTACACAACAAAGCATTAGGCTTTTTAAGCTTTCTTTCATACCTTTCCGAATGAGGTCTTCGATATCTTGGTCGAAGCCCAGTCGATGACATTTGCTCCACAGTCCCATGTTGGTAGAATTGTACTGCCTGCTGCACTCGTCCGCGGCGCTCATGGCGAACAGCTGCCGGCGATTGCGAGCCAACAGCAGCTTCTCCTCCCAGTGGTCCAGCCTGGATCGGCTAGCGCGCAACGGGAGACTGTTGTTTGGGATGTAAATAAAGCCCGGGACCTTCCGGCGGCTGGAGAAACTTCGGCACCGTTCCCTATACCTCCTGGCGTCCGTTTCGTACCAGTGGTCGGAACAGATAGCCACCGCTAGCATACCCAGAGCGCAGAGAGAGAGGGAGAGCCCGGCGTAGAGCAGCAACTTCCCGGCAGCCATGCTCGCTTCTCTCAAAGCCGCATCAGCACCTCAGCATATGGACAGGTCCTCTGCGTGCAACCGCATCCAACAATTCAGCTTACATCACCCCTTAAAACCAACATTGATACCATCGTCGAGGTGCCGACATACAATTGAAGTTAATCTAGATAGCACAAGGCAATGTCTTCGTTTCAGCCGCCGAATGATGTCCTGCGAAGCCTTTGCTGCTGCAGGGGAGTGAGCAGCAGCTGCGCGGGTACAACTCGACGAGTGAAAAGATGCTTATCTCATTCCTCGCTCAACGTCCATCCGTTGCCCTTCCCATGCAATTTGCCTGAATGGGGGGAGACAACCATAGGGACGGATGTTCAAACCCATGCAGACAGTTTTAAATCAACACCATTAGCCAGCTGATCGACGTAGCCCAATAGGCTATTATTCAAATAGAATCCAACATTCTTAAGTCATCTCCAGAACCTTTACTACCACCGAATTATACGCCGTGTCTTTGCTTGTTCTAAAATATATATTTTTATTGTGTTAGTTTAATTAGCATTGTTGTGATTTTAAACAACCACCCCACCCTTGAAAAAGGCAGTCTGATGTTCGATCAAAAGCATGGCTACCCAAACTATTTGCGCAGCAGAGTAAATGGAAAACAGCTGTCACACCTTTACATTAACTAACCAGTGGTAATGGCGCGGTAATGTTTATAAAGAAAATCATGGGGTATTTACTTCACATTCCGTATGTCTATTTATTTCCAATAAGGCCGAAATATATTATGGAAAAATGATTGGTCTAGCAATGCAACTCACCGCCATAAATGCTTTAGTTATCTCATTTATTCCAAACGCAGCCGGAAACTAAAGCCTATGTGTTTGGAGTTCAAATATTCACAGCAAGCCTCTCGAAGATGTTTCTTCACTATACTGACATGCGCTGTTGGCAATTCTCAATTTATGTTGTTTGACGTGGCAGCTGCCTTCGCTCTCGTTACAAAATTATAGAGATAAAATACTGTAAAAAAACAAACTACAATGCGATAGGCTGCAATATCACGTGGGTTGGTGCAAACATTATAGGCTACACTACAAATAGCTAAAAGCCTTGACTATATACCTAGGTTTTCCAATCTGATGATGTCATGTAGGCGAGCCACTGATATTTTTTTTTTATTTACGCATCTTCAAGACACCATCGTTTATGACTGCTAATCAAATGTGTGGTACCATTTAATAAATTATGTAGTCACATATTGCTTATTTATTAATTAAATATTGTTTATTGTGGGTAATATGCTTACTTGACCAGACACATTGTCAACCCGCCCACAAAGATCTCGAAATGTAATTTGGACCTTTGGGTTCAGACCTAACTACCCTAACTATGAGACGAAGAGGATAAGAGTAAATAGGAGAAGAGACGTTTAGGCCTAGTATTTTGATGTATGGAGAAATACAATCTAATATATGTTGTTTATGACTGTATGAATAAATGAATAGACCTCTGGAAACACTGACACCACTGACTCCTGCGCATACAATAATTGCAATGTGGAAGTGTGCGGGCATGCCTGAATAATTTATGGGAGTGCTAGTGCCCACCTGTCAGTGAGTCAGCCTACAGCTGGAGAGTCATCAACTTTGCCTGTCAATGGAGCTAGCTTCCCTGGCGAAGGAAACACTACCATCTCAATAAAGAAAACGTAGTTCTCTTAACCTTATACACGTGCCTTTCACTTCAAGATAACCTATTGTAGCCCTACATTTGACCTACCCACCCATACATACTTTTTGGAAACTGGAAACAATTTCTATATATTTTTCTATGTATTTTTTGTATTATTATTATAATACATTTATTTATTTATGTATTTGGGGGTGGGGGGCAGCTTCATAATTATATCACTTTGACAACAATATTCCACTGTAGCCTATGTATTTTGCGGCACTTGTCTTGCGTTTTGACAGTCTGAGTGACACTTTGCAGATTACTAATCACTTTTAAAGTCAGACATTGCATTGTTGAAAAGTTATTTCCCACAGCTTTTCATTTTTAAACATACACTTTGAAAATTAATTTAGTTTCTACAATGCACCCAATTTGTCGATAGCTATTTGTGTACTTGTTATCTTGTTTCATTTTTTTTCATCGTCGGCGCTGTATTAATGGATACATCCACTGCTGGAGGAGATGGGACGTGATCGTAATGCTGATGGGAGCGGCTGTTAACACTGAACCTCCCCCTTCAACAGATCACCACCTAGTGGACAGACTCGCTGTCAAAACTGAGCGCGTTTTCGTAGTGACGTCAATGCCTCTCTCCCCATTTTACAGTTTAAGAAGAAATCTGTTTTTTTCCACCTAACAGTGGGAGTGGCATGCAAGCCTTTAGAGGAGGTGTGTGTGTGCGTGTGTGCGTGCGTGTGTGTGTGTGTGTGTGTGTGTGCACGCGTGTGTGTGATTGCTATAAAGCAACTAGGATCAATATTCCTTACTCTGGCCTTGCAATTGTATAGCTTGTGATGTAGCAGGCCATCTACTCAGGCCATCTAGCAACTACGGCATACTTGTCCTTCAGTGTTTGCTGTGAGGTTGTTCTGACTTGTTCTATCATTATGCCAAGCTAGATGAGTCATACTTTGCTAAGGAACATTATGTCAGGGTCCTCTGACCACCCACTCATTGCTCTAATGTTTTCATGATCAGCTCTGAAGCTGTGGGTGTATGGGGCTGGCTGGGGCACACCAGGGCAGACAGTGTACGGTTCAATGCCTGGCTGCCGTTTCACAATTTCTTGGCATTTGTCGCCATCCTGTGGTAGTATAACATAAAGAATATAAACGTCACAATCTGTCACAATCTCTCTTTTCACAATCTGTCACAATCTCTCTTTTTATGAATTGTCAAATCAGTCTGATTGAACTGTTACCATGACCAATTATAGTCTGCATCCCAAAAAAGATATTGCTTTTTGAGGAATACATTTCATTTGATAGACTCATTTATAGATTTGGCGAGTGCAAAAGCATTCCATTGCCTTTTGTTCCTCAAAGGCATTCGGTGTACTAACAGTACTCTTTTGGGTATGCCTTTGTCTAACATCAGCAGCCTGTGGAAATTAGACGTGCTTGTCCAAAGTATGACTATGGACAAGGTCATGGGCCAAATGATTGGTATCACAGTCAGGGCCCTCAGTGGACCCCCACCTGGGGTAGACCAAACTTAAACTTGGACGAGGAGATTGAGGACATAAACCAAAGGCTGAGGAAAGTCTTTGGTGTCAACGTGATGCCTGGGGATCCATCAGAAGCTGATGAGATGAATGGTAAGAAGGTCTATGTGGGATATGTCCAGAAGAAGATGGGATGCAGCGTAGTGTGAGGAGCTGAGAAGGCCCATCCAGTACACAGAGAGAATACCCAACATGTGTCATGACCAACAGGGTGATCAGACAGCCTGCACTGCCCATTTGATACATGGTGGCCAGGCTAAAATCCAAGCAGATTAGAGGTGTACTGTAATGGCCAGATGGTCCAACTAGTTAAAACTCAAAACCATAACAACAAAAATAAAACAATGAGATAAGACTGAATCACAGAAAGTATAGAGGTTAAAATAACGTGTAATAATACAATGTGTAATTATATAATCACTTTAAACTATGAAATAAACATAAGAACATTTATGTGGAACATAATATAATTTGCACCTTCAGGCCATCAAGGTTTAAGTGGAACTATATACACAAATCTAAAGTAAATGTGTTGGACGGATTGTTTACGGCGTCGGACTGTTCCGTATGCTAGATCCCATGTGGTCAACGTACATCAAAACAATATACCTTTTTAGTTGTGTATTTTTATTTATTTAAACACCTTTTGTGTTAATTAACTAATATATATGTGTACAAAAGACACATGCTAAATTAAAATATTCAGTTAGAAACGTTTTTGCCAAACGAAACACCAATCAAACCACTGCGACCTGCGTCTGCGCAGTCATCTGTTTATTCGGTCGATGGGCTTTAAACTATTCATGGCATGTCTGAAGGTTAGCTTGCTAGCGTAAAGACAACATTAAGCAGTATGTATACGTAGCTTTAAAACAACAATTAAGCTCCGAAAACAGAAATTCAATGTGTGGATTCATTCTTTAGAGGTGTGTATGCATTTGATATAACACGACTGTCTGTCTGACCAGATACAGGTACGTATTGGCTTTGAAGCCACAGTCAGTGTGCCATTTTGTCATTCATGTTGCGGCATCCTATGCCAGCATGGGCATCACATTTTGCTAAATATATTGGCAAATGCTCTTCTCTGTACATTCCAGCAATGGCCAATCTGTCCAACTATGCTGTACGCATGGGGCGCCTCAGTGCACGCATCTTTGGGGACGTGGTGCGCTCCACGGATTCCAGTTCCATGAAGGTTGTCCAGTTGTTCAAAGAGCAGCCCATGGCCCAGAGGAAGGAAGTCTACGACTGGTACCCTCAGCACAAGATCTACTATGCACTGACACAAAAGCTGAGGTTCATGGGATTGTTCAGGTAACTAGATCTCTTAACGTGTTCGAACACGATTTAAGTTGGACGCAGGCCCAGTGTTGGTCTTTAATGGAGACACTCCCTCAATAACCATATTTTCCCCCTTTTACAGAGATGAGCATGAGGACTTCAAGGACGAAATGAGGCGCCTAAAAAAACTACGAGGCAAGGGGAAACCAAAGAAAGGAGAAGGAAAGAGAGCTACCAAGAAAAAATAAGATTAACTTTGGTATTGGACTATTGTTTTACCTTGAGTGGCTAGAGTAATGGCATGACAACCACACTCACTTGTGGAGGACAGGAGTCATTCTCGAATGATGGGTCAAATTGACTTAGTAGATGTTTAACAGCTGGTCAATGGACGCCTTGTAAGCATATGTTTGCAGTTGACCAATACAAGGTTTCTGTACACATATTTCACAATGTTTTGATCTTATTTTTTACTTCCAGCTCATTATAATCTGATCATGCGTGCCTCTGATTGCATAGAGACATTACTGTATCAGTGTATGTTCATCATTCTAAAAAGCTGTGTCCCCTTTTAAGGTCAAACCATTCATTTACATGTAAAATAAAATACTTCCAAGTGCAAAATGTTTAGTTTTGATGCATTCATGACCGACAGCAAGCGTCCTAATGCAAAAACGGATTCCAGTGCTACAGCCTTTTACTATTTGCTACATTGGATGGATGAACATGGTGTTAGTCTACACTTTGCCAGCTCTGCTTTGTTGGGTTACCCAACACATTGCTTGCCAACAAGATATTGTTAGGAGGATGAATGAAAGTGCAGTGTTATACAAGTCCAGCCTCATAGACACAGATTTAAGAGCTAGTCAGTGACTAGTAGACCCCCTGATTCATCTCATATCCTTAGTCACAGCCACGGCCACCTGTTTACTCAGCTGGTGTCCAGAATGAGAAGCCAGCCCACTCATTCAATACATCTGATACATAAAAAAACATCATTGACGGTTTTTGGCAAATGGGGATTTTATAAAGACTGCACATTTAGGCCAATATTCGGGACATTGTACTCCCCAGTGCATGATGCTTTGAGTTTGTGTAAGAATATAGCCTATTGTAAATTAAGACCTGTGCAGCTGATTAAACAGTAACTCATTGAAAAACTGTTCAGATGATTTCATGAGCATGTAAACAAAAAAGCAAACAAACCAGACAATGAAAAAAGCCTTGCATTTCGAGATACTTGATGTTATTTGCAAGAAAATGTCAACAGGGTTTCAGAATCCACCTATCATTATAACCGTATTGGCTATCATGATAGGCTACTTCAGCACTGCAAACTATCAAACACCAATCAATCCCGGAACACAGTTAGTAGTAAGTAGTACCCATCTCTCATCAGATGCACTAAATCCATTCCCGTTAACCCCGAAAACAGTGTCTCTCGCGTTTCTGTCTCCCCCTCCTGTACATCTGCCTACGTTCCTTTCCTCTATTATTTTCCACTCAGTTTCTCGCAGTTTAAAATGGCGGCGTTGAGCAGCGCCGAGTCCCCACCGCCCGTCTTCAACGGAGACACCATGGACCGTGATCCGGAGCGGGAGCGGGGACTAGAAGAACTGGGTGCCGGGATCGACTCCACCTGCTGCATTGGGATACCCGAATGTCCGCAGGATGAGGAGGTATGCAACGGGGTACAGGGGATAAAGAGGAGCGAGGGGAAAGGGATTCTGAGCGGAGGTAGCTGGATGTAAATCTTCAGGAAACACCGGCTGCAATATGGATCGTGGGGATGCATTGCAGGGGGCGAGACGATGCACACAAATGTATGATTTCATCAAATATCGTGCGTTTATTAACTGACTTTAAAGACTTTTATTCCGAATTTTCGTGTAACAGCGGAGATCAATTTGTATCCCTATTTTATTCCGCAGGCTCAATGTTTATTTCAGGCCTGCCATATTTCATTCAATTTTCGCTTTATTTTTTCCAGCGCTCTTACTGCAGCTGCAGCCAACGACAGTAGGCTATCTAGCTTGCCGTTCTCAAACCATTTGGCAATGATGCGGTTGCTACTCCAAAGCCTTCCACCGTTTGCAACCCAACAAATCGCTTTTATCTTCTGTTGACATACCTACGTACTAGGATAAATGACTAAATAGTAACTTTTTATTTGATTTTGGTGAATTATTTGCGGTCACTCTGGGCCTTTATGAATTGGGGTTTGTCCTATGAAAGCCCAGCTTTGTTGTGCCTAAAACGCTACTACATTTTATATTCAACATTCCTTATTTGAGGTGGCCCATGAAGGAAAAACTGAGGAACCAAACACCCATCCGTTGGCCTATCAGTATACATTATTGCTCCACATAGACCGAAACCAAACATTGCAGTCAACCAGAAATAACATATTTAAAGTGTAGTCTTTGCCCATCAGTTATTTTTACTTGCTGACCATTCTTTTGGTCGAATTCCAAAATTGTCACAGAGCAATAATGAGCACAACAAATAAATAAAATGGTGGTCATGTACTTTCCTAAAAGTTGTTTATAAAGTTGAACATTTGAGAAATGCCAAACCATAAGATCTTGTCCTGGTAACTCATTGATTAATGTGGAGTTGATCAGTTTATTGGATAAGTATGACAAGGTCCCCAAGCCTTTTATACCACAACTATATAATTGGATCAATTAAAGACTTAATTGGCTCAGGATTTTGGTCCGTACAAAGCTGATGGGCCTACCAAGTATGGTTAGGATTTGATAGAGCTATTTGGGGTCAAAGTGATGATTGCAAAATGATCCTTTGCTCAGCTGCATTAACCCCAATTTGTACTTGAATGTTAGCCCTTTGAGCCACCAGAACTGAACTTGTCGGCTTAGCTTGCAGTCTTTGAAAGCCTGGCTGTTTGCTGGCGTCGCAAGCCAGGGTCTGGACAGAGAAGAGCCTGGGGAATGTTCCCAGGCCAAGCTCTCACCTCGGTGTGTGGGGTGATAACCTTCTGATTCCCCCGGCCGTGGACATGGCTTTCTCTCGCTCGGGGAGTGTGGGGGCAGAGAGCGGGTGTCGCTTCAGGGCCGCCCGTGGTCACGTTTTCAAGAAGGTCTATCAAAAGGCGAAATGGTTCAAGTCATCGCTTTGCTGTCTTCGTTGCAGATATGGAATATCAAGCAGATGATTAAGTTGACGCAAGAGCACCTTGAAGCACTTCTCGACAAGTTTGGTGGCGAACACAACCCCCCGTCCATATATCTCGAGGTGAGCGGAGAGACACTTGGACAAAACAGGGGCTTTGTTCCGTGTGGGTGAACAGAGCGGCCTTTAACCTCTGACCTCCCCCCCCCCTCCCCCAGGCCTACGAGGAGTACACCAGTAAGCTGGACGCCCTGCAGCAGAGGGAGCAGCAACTCCTGGAGGCCATGGGCAACGGCACCGACTTCTCCTCCTGCTCCTCCTCCCCCATGCCCGGGCTGTTGGAGGCCGCGATGGGCGGAGGGGGCAGCGGCGGGGCCCAGGCCTTCCCGTCGGCCCCAAACACCCTGGCCGTCCTGCAGACGCCTTCCGACGCCGCCCGGGCCAACCCGCGCTCTCCACAGAAGCCCATCGTCAGGGTGTTCCTGCCCAACAAGCAGAGGACTGTGGTAGGTTGGGGGGGGGGGGGGTGAGGGGGGTGCTGTGGGAAAGGGGAGGTGTAATGTCGGAGTACGTCGGTTTGATAAGCTGGGAGGCGGGGTGGGGGGGGGGGTGTATTGGGGCACAACACGCAGATTTACTCGAAGCTCAGCTCGGTTTCTACCGTGCCTCCGTGTCACCTCTGCCAGGTGTGATGACATCAGAGTACTGTTGGCCAAAAACACATCCTTCCGTAAATATTTCATGACTGTATCGCACTGTTGTGTGTTCTGTATGATCCTGTTTCGTTTTGATCACGCAGGTAAACAAAAGGCCCAGGTCTTAGTTGAGGTGTGACAGGCCACACAAGGGTGTGGCCAAAACAAATGACTGGCAGCCGAGTGACCGAGGGTTCTGACGCGACTGTGAGCTTAGTGAAATAGATGCCATGTTTGTTTGACGCCTGTTCGAACCGAGGTCGATGCTTCGAAGGAAGGGCTGTTTTTGAAATGCATTTCCCCCCCCCCCCTCCCTCTTAACAGCTTGGCGAGCCATGTGCAGCCAGGGGAATGACTGAATGTAGGTGACCCCCTTTACTTTGGTTAGCTGCACAGTGTGAAGCTGTCTGTCTGTCTCTCTCTCTGTCTCTAGGCTTCTATTTGCAAGCAGAGACAGAGACAGAGACAGAGACAGAGACAGAGACAGAGACAGAGACAGAGACAGAGACAGAGACAGACAGACAGACAGACAGACAGACAGACAGACAGACAGACAGACAGACAGACAGACAGACAGACACACAGAGTGTGGTAGAGACAGAGAGAGAGACAGAGAGAGAGACAGAGACAGAGAGACAGACAGAGAGAGAGACAGAGAGACAGACAGAGAGACAGACAGAGAGACAGACAGAGAGACAGACAGAGAGACAGACAGAGAGACAGACAGAGACAGACAGAGACAGACACAGAAGTTCCACAGCGTCTGTCCAGATTTAAGGAGAGGAAGAGGGTGAAGAACGAAGGGGATCCATATCCTTTGACAAAGCTCGATAGTTATCTCATCAAACGGCTTTGCCTCTATTTGCAAAAGCTTCAGACGAACGGATTTGATTTGGAACGCTTGACCAACAATTGAGGAAAGTCCGGTGTGTGTGATGTGATGTGTGTGTGTGTGTGTGATGTGTGCTTCAGGTTCCTGCCCGCTGTGGGATGACTGTCAGAGACTCTTTGAAGAAAGCTCTGATGATGAGGGGGTTGATCCCTGAGTGTTGCGCTGTCTACAGGATACAAGATGGGTAAGGGCCAATAACCTGTCTTTTAGAACACACATACATAACACACACACACACACACACAATTATTACTGATTGTACTGAACGTGGTCCACTGTTTCTTTGTGATCCTCTCTGCTTGTGCCGTACTGAACAATCACTCGTCCAAACGGGTGCAATGATTTGCGTACACACGGTTGATATTCACTCCGCCACAACCCAACCACGAGCTTGCCACGGAAAATCCTCTTCTTCCTGTTTCAGAGAGAAGAAGCCCATTGGCTGGGACACGGACATCTCCTGGCTGACGGGGGAGGAGCTGCACGTGGAGGTGCTGGAGAACGTGCCTCTGACGACGCACAACTTTGTGAGTACGAGGGGGATCGGTGGCAAACCGGCGAGGGCAGGACGTTCGACCGAGCACAGCACAGGCTTAGGGAGTCAGGTCGTTCAGTCCACCCGGACAATATTTGCGTCTCTTTCTGAATGTAGGGTATGTAAATAACCAGAAGGCCCATTTGTTTTGAAACCATCCAGACCACTTGTTGGAGCACACCCATCTCTAATAACTTGTATGCGAAGCTTAAATCCAAACGGGATATGAATTGATCTATAAAAAAAATAACTTATTCAATTAATATTGTGTGTTTGTGTGTGTGTCTGACAGGTGAGGAAGACATTCTTTACCCTGGCTTTCTGCGACTTCTGCCGGAAGCTTCTGTTCCAGGGCTTCCGCTGTCAGACCTGCGGCTACAAGTTCCACCAGCGCTGCAGCACCGAGGTGCCCCTCATGTGTGTCAACTACGACCAGCTGGAGTGAGTACACGCCGGGGGGGTCAGAGGTCACGTATTTAGAGATGGGTCTGTCTTCCACACCTGGGTTACAATGCTGTTTTTTAGTCATTTGATGATGGTGATGAAGTAGCCAGCCCCCCCCCCCCCCCCCCCCCCCCCCCCCCCCCGCCTTACTTTCAAACTCTACATACCCTAACTCCCAGTCGCTGTCTTGAAATACTGTTTGACCCCAAGACAAGGTTTTAACAGTAATTACTTTTGTTCCTGACTTCCTCCTATAGATTTCCTCTGAGCCTGATGTGAAGCGTTTCTCACCTTCTGTGTTTTCCTGCAGCTTGTTGCTGGTGTCCAAGTTCTTCGAGCACCACCCCATCACCCAGGAGGAGGCGTCTTCAGAGGGCACCACCCCCGTGTCTGAGGCCTACCCCTCGCTGCCCCCCTCGGACTCCCCCGGGTGGGTCGCCCGCCCCCTGTCTCAGTCACAACCACTGTTTCCCTACACGTCTGTCCGTCTAACCTGACGTTCTACCCCCCTCCTCCTCCAGGTCCCTGTGCCACGCCAGCGTGTCTCCGTCCAAGTCCATCCCCATTCCCCAGGGGTTCCGCCCCGGGGAGGAGGACCACCGCAACCAGTTTGGCCAGAGGGACCGCTCCAGCTCCGCCCCCAACGTCCATATCAACACCATCGAGCCTGTCAACATCGACGTGAGTCCTGCCTCTCTTTCTCTCTCTCTCTCTCTCTCTCTCTCTCTCTCTCTCTCTCTTTATCTCTCTCTCTTTCTTTATCTCTCTCTCTCTCTATCTCTCTTTCTTTCTCTCTCTATATATATCTCTCTCTCTATATATCTATATCTCTATCTCTTTCTCTTTATCTCTCTCTCTTTCTCTCTCTCTATATATCTCTCTTTCTATATCTCTCTCTCTATATCTCTCTCTCTATATATTTGTATCTCTCTGTCTCTATCGCTCTCTCTCCATCCCAGAAGGGTTGCTTTTGGAGGCTCGCCCATGTTTACCGCCGAGACGAGCCGGAGTGTGTTTGTTTTTACCCGACACTTCGTATTGTCTGTAATGCTGTTAAAATCTGCTGTCCGTGCCGCCAGTTTCTTCCACGGCACTAGCCTACGCAGAGAGATTCTGTGGCGACGCGTTCTGACATGTTGCCACTCCTCTGATTCCAGGACTTGATTCGAGACCAAGGTTTACAGAGGTCCGAAGGAGGTAAGGATGGAATCCTCGTTAGGGGGGGAGGCGCGGGGAGCTTCCCCCCCCCCCCCCCCACAGCATCCACTGAGCAGCTGTTCCCCTCACCCTACCTCCGCGTACCCTCTGTGTCCCACACAGTGCCCCGCAAGTTCAGACCACCTCTCTCCCGTTAAGTTCCGGCCCCTTCCGCCACGCCTGCAACCCCCGACAGGACACAACGCCACAAAAAACACAGACACTTATCCAGTCATTTTGTGTGTTGTGAAGTGGCTCCCGTCTCTTTTTAAGAGGGACACATCCCCTTTTAAGAGCCAGCCGTGCCCAGGGACATAGGCTTATTTGCCAACCGGTTCCCCATGTTGAAGGGGGAGTGTTGTACTAAGTAAAGAATGAGAAATGGGGTGGGGGTGGGTGGTCGGTTGAGTGGCTAGGCTTTAGGGCCAGTGATCGTGTGTCTGTCTCTCTCCCCACTGCAGCCCCCCCAACACACCCCGCCCGCTGCTTCAGGAAGCACCGAACACGGACCTCAAGCCCCCTCCTAAACTCCTACCCCAATGACATAGTGTTTGATTTTGAGCCCGAGCCCGTGTTCCGAGGTAGCTAGGCCTCTGTGTGTGTTTGTGTGTGCGTGTGTGTGCGTGTGCGCGCGAGTCCCCCCCCCCCCCCCCCCCCCCCCCTCCTCACCACCACCCCGCCCCTTCACCAACCACCTCCGTTTCACACCACTGTGTGTGTGTGTGTCTCTATTCTCACTCTCTCTAGCTCTCACACTCACACAATCGCTCTCTCTTTCTCTCAACCACACACACTCTTGGTCCCCTACAAGGATCTCATGGGAGTGTTGCACCAATCAGAGAAAAGACTAATTTAGCGTAGCTTACAATCATCCTCAAATCGTTTCCTCCTTCCAGTGTGTGTCTAAAATAAGACTATTAGAATAAAATAATGCAACACGGTAAAAATTCATAACTTTAGGCATATGCGTCGATAGTTTTATATGATTTTCTGTGGTTAACCAGAAGTCAGTTACCTGTTGTGATGGTGTGCTAGATTTCCCATGATTCCTCACAGAACCAGGCACCACATCACCTCCCAACAACCCACGCTCCTCTCCCCCCTGCATGTGGAGTGTGACCTCACCTCACTCACAGCACCAGGGCACAGACACAGATCCCTCAACCCTGCCCCCACCCACCCCCCACCCCCCCCAAAAAAAAAAACCCTACCGTCCCCTTCTCTTCCTTTGTGCTTCTTTCTTTCTTTGCTTCCCTCCCTCCCTCTCTCCCTCCCTCTCTCCCTCCCTCCACGCTCTCTCTCCTCCTGTTGCCGTCTTTTTGACCCTTCCGCTTTCTGTCATTTTCATCATTCTTTTATTTATTTATTTTTCTCTTCCGACCCAACCCCCTTTAAAATCCCTCCCTCCCCCCCTTCCCTTCCGGCCACCTTCCCCCCCTCTTAGGGTCCATGGCGGGACTGTCGGCCACGCCCCCGGCCTCCTTGCCCGGCTCGCTGACCAATGTGAAGGCGCCACAGAAGTCTCCGTGCCCGAGGGAGCGGAAGTCGTCATCGTCGTCCGAGGACCGCAATAAGATGGTGAGGCCTAGCGACGTCGCTAACGTAACAGAGCAATAAGATGGTGAGGCTTAGCGACGTCGCTAACGTAACAGAGCAATAAAATGGTGAGGCTTAGCGACGTCGCTAACGAAACAGAGCGGACTTGTAGCTCAGTTAGCACCTTGCTTTATGAAGAAAATAAAAAAACGGTTCTGGACCTACCCTAAATCCTCCTCTACCTCCTCCTTGTGAAGCGATATTTCAACGTGTACTTTTAGCAGTTGTATTGCTGTATGTGGCAGACTTGACTGACGCTAGTTTCTCCCCTACAGAAAACCCTGGGTAGACGGGACTCCAGCGACGACTGGGAGATCTCGGAGGGCCAGATCACCCTGGGTCAGAGGATAGGCTCCGGCTCCTTTGGAACGGTCTTCAAGGGGAAGTGGCACGGTGGGTCCCACTCCATGCTCTGCGCTCATTCATGTGGCATGGTACTGGCAAAGGGTGACCTGCTTTGACCATGTTAACCCCACCTCCTTCATCTGTGGAGAGGGGACGGATCGGAGTGTTTGGAATCACAGATCTTCTCTTTAAGAACAACTAATAATGTGCACCCCCCACAACAGGTGATGTGGCAGTGAAGATGTTGAATGTCACTGCCCCCACTCCCCAGCAACTTCAGGCCTTTAAGAACGAAGTGGGAGTCCTAAGGTAAACACTTGTTGACATATCGATGACCAGAAGCTCCACTTTCCCCCCCAAAAATGTCAGCGCATATTTTGCTTGCAAACCAAGCCCCCCCGTTTTAGGAACTGGACCAAGTCGGCTCTAACCCCTCCCCTGTCCCAAACAGGAAAACGCGTCACGTCAACATCCTGTTGTTCATGGGCTACACCACCAAGCCTCAGCTGGCCATTGTGACCCAGTGGTGTGAAGGCTCCAGCCTCTACCACCACCTGCACATCATCGAGACCAAGTTTGAGATGATCAAGCTCATCGACATCGCCCGGCAGACCGCGCAGGGCATGGAGTGAGTGGACCAATCCTAGCTTCTGTTCACCCCCACCTTTTATGCTACCCTGGACCCACTTTTTCGGATGGGTGTCAATGTGTCACGTGCCGTCGTTGTCAGCAGTTCCAGGTTGTTTTGCTTCCTTTTGGACTTGGTTAGAACGACTTCCGATTTGTTCACAACAAATTTTTTTTGAAGGCGTTTAAGAGTAGAAACTAAATGAAACGTTTTCCTGCTGAGCTTTTTTTTTGCGTCTGGCTGGTGTGTGAAGTTGTCCGTTTTTTTTTGCTAATTTTGGTTTTTGTGTTCCTCCTCCAGTTACCTGCACGCCAAGTCAATCATCCACAGAGACCTGAAGAGCAACAGTATCCTTTCTAACGCTCCCTCAGTCCCCCACAAGCCCCACCACGGCATTATGAAGCCGGAGACTCAGTCACAGTGCAAAATCCATTGTTCAAACACCATCTCCTCGATGGTTCTCCAGCTTGCTCTTCAACTTTCCTAAAACGTCGTGCCCTTAACCCGCATTTCCTTCCAGACATCTTCCTGCATGAGGACCTGACGGTGAAGATCGGGGACTTCGGCCTGGCCACGGTGAAGTCTCGCTGGAGCGGCTCCCACCAGTTCGAACAGCTTTCCGGCTCCATCTTGTGGATGGTGAGTGTACCCGCGTCATGGAGTCCATATCGTCCACCTGTATTCCTAACTGGATAGGCAGTCCTGTTGACCTGTAAGTAACGGGCATTCCGATCAACTCATTAGCCATTTTCATGAAGTCACCTTCTATTGTAAAGATGAAAAGACCTAGTTGGTTGCTGTGGAGACATTTGCATACTATTACACCCCAAAAAAACATAAAACATTGGTAATGGCACTTCAATCTTGGATCAACCTACAGAGATTGACATGGCTTCGCTTGAACAACGTCTGCTAATTCCGCGGCAGTCTGCTGATGTCACAGTGGCTTTGACCTATTTTGCTCTGGCGGTTCTGTAACAAGGTTTGACCGCTAAGATGGAACTTCTTCCGTCTCCCTCCGCAGGCTCCAGAAGTGATCCGCCTGCAGGACAAGAACCCCTACAGCTTCCAGTCAGACGTTTACGCCTTTGGCATTGTGTTGTACGAGCTTATGTCTGGTTATCTGCCCTACTCCAACATTAACAACCGAGACCAGGTGAGAGCAGATTCTGGTCCAGACAGATTCTTCTCCCCAGAACTCCTATAGGTCAAATGCTGATTTTTAAACTCTCTTGGAAGTCACTTTGGATAAAAGCGTCTGCTAAATGCATACATGTAAATGTAAACAAACCTGGTGCACTGGTATTAGTAATGTACTTTCCAGTCACTTTTCCAGACTTTTCAAGTCTCTCCTCAAGGTTTGATGTGTCCAAACAGGCAGTGACAAAACAAGGGGAAGACCCACATTTGAAAACAGCCTAAACATTTTCCAGAATCCTGTCTCCGGCTCACATGTAGATGAGGTGCACGTGTGTTTAAAACCACAGAGGGGGAACTCCCACTTGCAGCCCTGAGGGGGAAACGATGCAGAAGTCAGATGATTAGCTCTTGTTGCCTTGTCGTTAATCATCACCCTGAGCAGACATGTTGGGTATTCCTGTTTTTCATGAGTTCAGAGTAAGTTAACCCCCGACACCCATTTCCTGTGTAGATCATCTTCATGGTTGGCCGAGGCTACCTGTCTCCGGACCTCAGCAAGGTGCGCAGCAACTGCCCCAAGGCCATGAGGAGACTCATGGCCGACTGCTTGAAGAAGAAGAGAGAGGAGAGGCCCCTCTTCCCACAGGTAAACCAACACACGCGCTACTGCCTCACAATGTGAACATGATCATCACGCCGTTGATGTCAAAGACTTGAAATCGGAACTATTGTAAGCTTGGCAACTGCCGGCAGTCTTTGACAGGGCAACGTGAACTTTCATTCCTCCATTTGGGACAGGTTCTGTTTCTTTTATTTGCTCCGGCCTTCCCAAACATTTAAATACTTGCCTGTCCAATGAAGCTAGGTAAGGCATTGCATTTAAGTAAAGGCGTGAAGGAAAATGAAACTGAAAAAAGCCTCTGTGTGTGTCCATGTTTACTCTGGCGCCACCAGGGGGCCTCAGAGTGCTACATGGGGCAGCTGTGTGGAGGCAGACAGGCCCAGGAAGCTCTCTTTTTTACATAAGGAAAACAAACAGGATACAAAAGATTGTCATCACAGTGTCAGGGGGTGGTTGGTTAGTTAGTTACTGTGCTCAGTTACTTTGGCTAGGCAGAACAGCCACCCTGTGTGTAATAACCTTCTTGAAATAATACAATTCAAGAATGGAAATGTAACGGAATGGATTGGGAGGAGTTGAGGGTCCAGGAAATTCCCTCCTGGTTTTAAGAGTGCCGTCTGCTTGTAGTTCTATGAGTCCGTTTTCTGATAAGGTTCAATAAACAACGTTTCCAGTCACTTTGGGGGGGGGGACAGAGCAGGCCCTCTCTCCAAACCGAAGGGGTTCAAACTGCTGCTGACTTCCTGTGAACTCAACGATGTGTACCATGATGCCCCTCCCTTCAGATCCTGGCGTCCATCGAGCTGCTGGCTCGCTCCTTGCCCAAGATCCACCGCAGCGCCTCCGAGCCCTCGCTGAACCGCGCCGGCTTCCAGACAGAGGACTTCAGCCTCTACGCCTGCGCCTCCCCCAAAACTCCCATCCAGGCTGGGGGCTACGGTGAGCAACACACGCTCACGCGTATACACGTCAACTTAGTCACGTCTCATACGCAGTTGCACGCCAGACAAATCGACAGACTGCCCTCATTGAAGCATGCCTAAAAAGCTGACTCTATTACGCACACCGAACAGGGAGTATCCATGTCATACATAAACTAATAAATCTATGTGCAGTAACTACCTTTTAATAAGAGCCCTAGAGGACCTGCAGTATTTTCAACAGTTCAGAAGTATAATCTTGTGAAAGAGCCATGATGTCAATGTTGAAGTGTTGCTGTGCTGGCGTCGGGGTGTGCATGCTGATGGCCTCTCTCTCTTCTCCCTCCCTCTCTCTCCCTTTTCCAGGGGAGTTTTCAGCATTTAAATAAGTGCTGCTGATTTTGACAGTCCATCCCTCGTCACTTCTCAACAAGTATTATGTTCTACGGTGGATTCCTTCATTACAAAAAACAAAAAAAGTTATATATAGATATATATCTATATATATATATACATATAGATATATATCTATATATCTCAAAGAATGTGCTGTTTACTTCCTGTTTGAAACATGAAGGGAACAGCCCTGGAGCAGCCCACTTTGGCAGGTCTCCGTTGGGAAATTGCCACATTGACAAACAAAAAAAAAAAAACATCAAATCCCCCAAAAAACATTGAAAATGGGTTCTTAAGTGAGGTAGAACGACACGGGATGAAGAGAAGGTAAAAGGCGTGTCGGGATAAAAGCCCCACCAAACACGCTTGAGTGGGGGCTTGGGAGTAGGAGGTCTCGGAGATGAGGGTGAAGAAGGGGAGGTCGGCAGAGGTCAAAGGTGTTGGCCACACGTGCCTCGTCATCTCCTGGCCAATAGGAAATGATTAAAGGCAAGTGGGCCGGGCCACAGGAAGAGCACTCGGACCAATGACGACACAGGGCTGGAGGACGGAGTGGCCGGCCTCCCTGTCTGCCCATCGGTTGTAGAGAAGTGGATGGATCAGGTTTAAGCCAGTCATTGAGAGGAGCTGGAGGCCACAGTGGACAACGCTAACAGGGCAATGACTTAAAAGATATTGATAGAAATCTTTCTCTCTTCATCATTTGGATCCCAGTGCGTGGGGAATTGCCGGCGTTGAGCTTTTTGGGAGAGTTTCATTCGATGAAGGAGACGGGTTGCTCACCATTTTTGGAGCAGAGTGGTTTTCTCCCTCGGAGCCACACACAGTGCTAATTCACTTGCCTCAAGCATTACAGGATTGAAGTATTACGACGTCCCCCACCAGTCCCTTCAATGTCCCCCCCACCTCGACCCTTCAATGTCCCCCCCCCCCACCTCGCCCATCCCCGTGTCTTGCCTTCTGAATTGCCTCAGCCGAAACCCACACCCGTGTCCAGACAACCGTCCGAAATTCCTTCCGCCTCGTCTCCAGGGAGGAAACGACACCGTGGCGTCTGCTTGACAAACGGGTATATGGCGACGGACGGCGTGTGATACCAAGATGGCCGCCAGTGCCTCTCTTTGTTTCTCTGTCTCTCTCTCGTCTCTCTGGACTGAATGGCAGTATTCCCGGGACTTGAGCAGGGATGGATAAAGAGGATGTCGTCGCCCTCCCCCCCCCGTCCCCCCCCTTCACTAGCCCGTCCCCAGCCCTGCCTCATTTGGGCACGGCAGCACACATCTTTCCATCGTTTTGGGGGGAAACATTTTGCTAGTGTGTTTGTACTTGTAAGGAAAAGACACGGGGGGTGCCCCCCCGCCCCCCTCCCCCCTAAATCCATTCAAGTCCCTGGCCCGAGTGAAGAGTCCACATAGGGAAGTCTGTTTCACTCTCAGCTGCTACTTTCAAGGTTTACATTGCACTGTGCCGTTAGTAGTTGGACTGCTCTTTGCAACTTGTGGCTTCTCCCAGCTTTGCTGCACATACAGAAATTTTTTTAAGGCAGTGGTGCCATCAATGTAACTTAAGCTCTGTTTTCTTTTATTTTGGGGGCGGGGGGGTTAGTTTTTATTTGTTTCCTTTTTTTGTTTTCTGCCACAAACCCCAAACTCTGATTCTCTTGATAGCAAGTGCATGACGTCTCATTGGTAGGATTTTCCCTTCTTGTTGTGGCTTTAATATTGCACTCGGCTTCAGAAAATACTAAAAGAAACGGCCAGGCCAGACCAACCTGCTGAAAAGACTTCTCAAATCCTGTTTGGCTCAGGCTGGATGTTTTTTTCCCCATCCCTTCTGTCCTTTATCTAAACATGCACCTGTACTTTGTCATTCCAGCGTGTGTCTCAAAGGTCATAGTTATTTTACGGTTTATATCTTTTATTTTGTTGGATGTCGTTTGCCTTTTTCTCTTTTGACAGGCAGGCCTGCGAACTTATTTATGTGAATTAAATATTGTTTTTCTGTTCCTTTTGGTTTGTGGCAGGGGGGGGGCAAAACTTTTTATTTGAAGCCATTCTTTCTTTAACTGCTTGTGTGGTCATTGTGACATGTGTACTTGCACTTTGTAGAGATGAGATCGAAAGCAAATGAGCGACTTGCCTTTTCTTTTCTGTTTTTTTTTATTGACAAATAAATTGTCATGACAGAATGCTGAGTCTGTTACCCCAAATTCAATTTCCTCTGTGGGAGCTGAACTGAGCAAAGTGGGAATTGGAAAGCCAAAGTATGTGTATTAAGGGCCAATAATGAGTGTTTTCTGGAAGGCCGCATACCACACGGTGCTGTCAAGCAGTTAAAACCATAAAACAAGTTATCTGCAATGACAGCCGGCTTTAACACTGCTTTCGTAGAGTCTCGAGTGTTGCAGTAAGCTAGGTCTACGCTGTCCGTTATTTTACAAATGCACGCTAATGCAGATGTTGGCGCTAGCTCTCTGCCTCTCTACACACTGGGGTTTGGTGTTGAATCTGTCTTGGCCTACATTTATGTGGAAAAACAGCAAACCTTACAGGAACTCAGAAGGTCAAGTACAAACCTGGCAACACCCATTCCAAAGGGCAATGGAGATACATTCTTGAAGATGGCACAGAAGAAGATTTGATTGTTGCCTTGATATATATAAATATATACATATGTACATTTATTTTTCAGAGGGACGTGTAAATGCATTTGTTTCTATCTTTCCCTCTCGCTGGGCCACCTTTTAGTTTCACTGTTACAAAACCTAAGATGTAATACTGAAGAGCTGAGCGGTAGTTTTATTTTTTAAGTGTTGTATTTATTTTAGAGATGTTGTTATTTTATATGAGAATGCAGTTACAGAGGTGTCTCTTATGAATCATAGCTCCGTTGAAGCGAAGGGACCCTGCAGGACCTAACAGAACCTGAATTTCTTTGACTTCTATCTTTCTCATCCCACTCTTTGGCTCTTTCTGGCTTTTGTGTCTAACTTAAGTGTTTCACCCTTCTATTTTTTTGGAGAGTTACTTTTTTTCGTGGGACTCTTTTCACATTCCTCCTTACCTGCACCTTAGACACCCTACCTTCTCCACCCCCACTTCGACTGAGAACTATCATTCAATCTTTTGGGAGATTATTTTCACCTGTAAATAACTGTACAAAAGAAGTACTGTCTGTCTGCAAGAAGGCATGGAGACTAAACATGAAATGAGCTATAAAACGTTTAAATGAAGAAATCAAAGGTGAAAAGGACATTTTGATAGATGACATTCTGAGAAAAATGTTTGTGTACAAATATTTAAGACTGTATTATATGAAAAGGAGAAAGAGCTTAATGTATTTGTTGTGAATATGAAAAACGGATATATTAAAGAAGTGCATGAAAACTGTACTGCTTGTGCGCGCATGGTCTTTTCCTAGCTGCACAACAGCAGGCCTGGGCAGAGGCCGTTCAATGCTTCACTTTCACAGCAAGGTTGCTGGAGGTGGTCTTCTGGTTGGCCAACCAGACCACACGATGGCAGTACCTACCACTGCCATCTGTCATCTGCAACTGTTTTAACAATGCACAGAGTTGTGTTTAAGATAATATAGTACTATTGTAGATACAAAGGGATATTTAATAAAAATGCAACTGTCCAGGGCTGTGTCAGGACAACAGAGCTTGCTTTGTTCTTGTGTCATCCTCACCAACATAACAAATGATCAACTCACCATCCAAGGTCATAAATGGATAGCTAACCTAACATCATACACATAGCCATATTACTTAGTACAGTTTAAATGGCATGTTTTCAACCATCCTATAGTTGAATATAGATGTTCATTGCTTGACATGAGGAACAAGAACAATGTTCCTTTTGCTTTTTGTCCTTAGCGTATACATTTAGGGCTTTCATTTAGTTTGTGTGCTTTGCTGTGATTGCTCTGGAATATTCTCTGACAGTTGATAATCTCAAACAGACAGGCACACATCTGATGACTATTTTTCCGCTCAGGAAACCCAAGGCAGAGAAATCAATTTCACACCATGTCAAGCTGAATTTATTAGACTATACAGAAATTCTAAACCAACTGAAGTTACCTACTATTAAACAAATCACAAATAATTAATGGGTGATTATCTGACAACAGCTCAATCATGCAACAAATAGTGGCAGTTTTATCATAGAAAACAACAGAAGTTGTCGTCAAACCCCCTTCATGAGAATTACAACACAGTTCATGCATTGTTGTGCATCATGCAATTTAAAAGTGATTTGTTTTCTTCCAAATACAATTATTTATTTCATGGTGCATTGAAGTTGTGCACGCGTCATTGAGCAACGTGTGATGACAACCTTGCAACCGAACAGTGAGTTAAGCTTTCAACTCGGATGAAGACCCCACCCCCTCCATCAAAGATCAGGAACGTCGCACGGGTCTGCTCTGAGCTACTGGGGCTTAATTAAGGTAGGTGTGGTCATAGGCGACAGGACAAAGTCCAACAGGCACACTCTAGCACATTGTCTGCTGGATTCCCGAGACCGACATAGGCGCTCCATGGACACTGAAGGTGACTTAACATGACACCTCCATCTCAGTTTGATGACCAGTTTCACAATGTCTCTTTAAACCTGCTGAAATATGGTAATGCAAGCCGTAAAAAATCTTTACAGCCACTTTATAAAAACCCGGAGTGGACCCGAGTCTTACGACCGCCATTTCCTTTTAAATGCCAGTTTATATGATCCTTTTCCAACATGGCCGCCTCATTTAGACAATAACTTCTTCCTTTGTCTTGCGTGCGTTCAGGTGCACCAAAGCTTGAAGCGGCCCTAAATCTATCAGGATGGTGTTCCTTCCACACATATTTCCACCCGGCTGCGAGGTTGAAAACACCCTACAGTGAATTCAATGTGTTGAAGTGACTCTCTTTAACATTCACGTAATGTTCTCATAGGAAACCAGTCTACATCTGTTTGCCTATAATGTCAGAGGCTGTGATGGATAGTGTTCTGGTTTAGACCTTGTTATCCTGCTTGGTTTCTGTACTTATTGTGTATTTGTTTTCACTAAAGCACTGTTTAACCAATCGGATCAAGGTGATTTACACCCCACCCTTACAAACACACCACACACACACGCACAGATATCACACACACACACAGTTCCTAGCTCAGCACTGCCCTGTCACACTACAGACGGACTTCTTCATTGAATGTCTCCTTCAGGGTGCCGTGTGTGTCCAGCAGGCTGTAGCTGAGTGTGGCGTCCTTTACATTAAAGGTTCATGAGATGCAAGCCGGCTCCTGGCTCGGCCTGACGCATCATCAATAAGGGACGGTCGGCAGGCGAGGAAAGAGCTGGAGACCAGAATGTCGCCAGGTCGACTGTTGCTCATGTAAGCCACAGTAAAGAGAAAACGTCTCTGACGGTGCATTCTCACACACACCCGCACAAACTCACACACGTACACATGCACAGAAATACAATCAGAAAACAAAACATAACAAAAGCTGCATTGGCCAGTGAATGAAAGTATCCACAGGAGCAAAGATTAATGAATCAATCAATCAGTGTTGTGTGAAGGCAAACCCGTCATGCTGCACATTCATGTCAACATGTGCTTTTGTTATTTTAATTAAACATTGAAGGACAGAACAGATAGAGAGGATTACATCCTTCTTTGTCTAACAGAGGCTTTTCCCCTGGCCAATACTGGGCAGTTAAGAGAGCATTTAGTATTCTCGTCCAACAGGAGTCCTCCCTTTGCCAAGGGAGATAACAGAGAATTAGAAATAAACAGGGTAATCAATTTTTATATATCCGCTTGGGTGTGTTTGTGTGTGTGTTTGTTTGTGTGTGTGTAAATGCCAAAGATTAACGTACGAGGAGACAGTGTGATTACAAAGCGGCACTTTCTGCTTTCACGGAGAGCTAATGTGGATACTTTCCACGGACAGGCTACCGACCCACATTAATATCAACCGTATGCACTGGAGTTGAGTTACTACGTCCTTATCAAATTCCCCGGCCTCTTGGTAACTATTCATTTCACTTACTATAGAGTGGGCGTTCTCTTCTGCCTGTAACTAAGTAGCACAGGCGTGTACATTTTACAGGGACGTGACTGTGAGCAAATAATTGCTGCTCTTGCGTCAGATTCCGCCCTTGTGCACCGAGGACCACATCCAAGGACAGATCCAGCTGGGGGAATTTCCGTAATTGCGTCTCAGAGATTCCATCCCCCGTCCATCGAGATAGGAGAGCCCCTGGTGCCAAACTGCACCCCTTCTAATTGGGTTGTTAGTGTTGAGAACACAGCAGTTTAGTTAGCTATCGTATGCAATGTGTGCCCCAATTCATTAGCCAGACTTAACTCCCAGGAGATAGCATTGCTGCGCTCAGTGACTCACCCATTCTCATATTAATCGCCGTTCTCTTCCATTGCACTTGCAGGGCCCTCTTACGACTTTAACACCAGTCACAGTCACCGTTACAAGACTACTTGTGGAGTGCTACGAAAGATGTGAATCCGAGGCAAAAAGGCCATTTCCCTTGACAGCGGTCAATTATGCATAGCAACGGTCAAATATGGAAGAATAGTTGACCACAGAACGTTGGGAAGTGAATGGTGCATTCTACAGCATTAAGAAGAGCCGTGTAATAATGTGCTATGCTAAACATACTGTCAGGGCTGGAGCCATTGGGAGAGCCAGAGCACGTCCAGACGATGCCAGCGTGTACACGTTGTTGCTCCTCCTGCTGTTATGGTGGGAAGACGTCCTCCCCCCCCCCGCCCCCCCCCCCCCCCCACACACACACACACACGCACGCACGCATACACACTCTAACACAGCAGTGACGTCCCAATGGAGCAAGCTGTCTCTCACTCTTTCACTCTCACTATGTTTCTCTCTCCCTCTGTCTCCCCCCTCTCCCTCTCAGTTTTTTTATCAGGAGGGGGTGGGAGGAGGGCTGGAGGAGTCGGGACGGCAGTGCAGAGAGAGCAGGAGCAGCCTTGAAAGACAATAAATCACTCAGGAGAGGCGACGCCTGAGGGGCATTCCCAGCAAACGGAGCGTTCTGTGTACGGAATGGATGATGAGAGATAGGAGGGGGAGGAGAGACAAGGGAGATAAAGTTATGGGGTGTAGAAATACAGGGGTAACAGAGGTGGGGAAGTACAAATACAAGGGTACTGTGAATGTCCCAAAGTAGTATGCGAAAATTCCTTTTTCCCACGGTGATCTGAAGCCTCTATTTGCCTCCTTGACAGAAAACAGCCACGCCGCCAAGTCAGCTCTAATCAGTCCTGGGTTCGCTAACTCGTGTAGATGTTGGTCCTTTGATCAGTGTGTTCCTCGTAGAGTTCCACCGGGACTCCCCGCAGTGTCTCCAGACCTCCCTCTGG
Source organism: Hypomesus transpacificus (assembly GCF_021917145.1). NCBI lineage: Eukaryota > Metazoa > Chordata > Actinopteri > Osmeriformes > Osmeridae > Hypomesus > Hypomesus transpacificus. The sequence goes on from NC_061066.1 coordinate 3,688,145, forward strand.
GTCCCCGACCAATCCCCTCGCAACCTCATTAGCGTGACGGTCTCGACGGTCCACTCCGCCGAAACTTTTCTCAGACTGGGGAAAGAAAAAGTTCACCCCTTTGAGAGGACGTTTGAAATCATCTGTTACATAAGCTCATGCCTTTTCAGGTAGACTGGATAGAGGGAACTGGGTCCCTTAAGCCACTGTGAGCCAACTATAAAAGAAAAGCTCTTGTGCTCTTGTGCTTTTCCCACATCAAGCCAAGGTTATCAAAGTGTGTACATGATCTACTCTGACAGCCCACCTAAGCGTCGTTCAGGTAGAGCCTGTGTGAGCGTCAGCTCGTCACAGCAGCATTAGGAATCACATGGCAAGTCAACTCATCAAATACCAATTAAACACTTGGAGTCATCCTCAGAGGGGGTTAAATTTGAACTTTGTACGTTGTATCGAGAACCCTACTGACTCTCAGAGAATGTCCATGTATGAACTACACTGTAAATAATTATTCTATAAAGTTACTGGGTTGTGAAATAGAATATGTGTGCAGGCCTTTTATCCTGACATCTACAATAATAACTACAGGGATGAATAGTTTATTGAGAATTGCTTGGAGTTGGGAGTATTTATGGCCCCTAGCCAAATTTCATAATTTCAAAATCTATATAATGGGAGTCCAGTGGCTGAGCGGTTAGGGAATCGTGCTAGTAATCAGAAGGTTGCCAGTTTGATTCCCGGCTGTGCCAAATGACGTTGTGTCCTTGGGCAAGGCACTTCACCCTACTTGCCTCGGGAGGGAAAGTCCCTGTACTTACTGTAAGTCACTCTGGATAAGAGCGTCTGCTAAATGACTAAATGTAAATGTAAATATGAACCTGCTTCTGAAACATACCGGTGTCCACAAAGCTTGCCACTATTGGCGTTTAGAATGTGTCAATAAAAAAGATGATCTGGCTACTCCTGCAAGCAGCTGTGTTCAGGGTTAACAAGTTTTCATGTGGAAAAGACCTTCTGCATTTGATGGGGGAAGGTTATAAAACGACAGGAAAAATAATAGCGTAGAGTTGCACAGTAATGGCACCCAATCAATTTTAGAATCAGCACTTCGTAGCTTTGTTGTAGAAAATATTTTTCACCCAAGACCATTTTTTATAACATTTCCTATTCCCACATTATGAGTGTAATCCATAATCATATAGCAAACAATGTGTCATGTTTGAAATACACACACGGTACTTTATTTATAGAAAACGGACATAGAATGGTAATAATTTTATTCACAAGGTAATAGTTACGTTAATATAAATCGGCATCATTGTGTTGCACTGCGGAAGAGCTTCAAGTTTATTAGTGGACATTCACTCTATCAGCCTTAGCTGGGCAGGTCGCTAAAGATAGCTCTACCTCAAATGTTGCGTGCATGGCAAATCCCCAAGCCGGGCCCTTATGTAGCGCTGTCTCCCCACCCCACCCCCGAAAAATCAATACGAGCATTTGTTCTCCAACGTCTTCATTGTGACACGTCTTTGCATGCCTAATGAACTTTCTCTGTTCAGTGTCCCAGTCCATCGATCGTCAAATCAGGGATGTATTCACTGGAGCTCTCAGCGCCAGCGGGGGCCTGCAGGAGCGAGGCCCAGCATACATCACGCAGACAGAATGCATTAAAAGTTTTTTCTTTTTTTTTTCGGGGGTCTTGTCCGAGACACTCTTCAGCCGCGGCAGATCCATCCGATATCCGGCAGACAGCTTGTTGAGCGAGGTGAAAGGGGAAACGGATTGAATCTTAATGTAATTAGAAAGTAGAGAAGTGAGGAGATCTTTATCTATGGGTCTGGGAGTTTCCAGGGGATCTTGAGACGCTGATCCAGGTGAATGATGACCCCCCCCCCTCCGCAACACAAACACACACACACACAAGGTACTAAAATTATCTCCTCAACACCGCCTCCTCCACTTCCTCCATCCTTGTTTAATGACTCCTCTCCTCCTCTAGGTAGGTTTCACTAACCCGTAGATTGGATGACTCGGGTAGGGAGCCCACATAGTAATCAATAATGCAGAAGCGAAGCAGATAAATTCAAATATGAAATGATTAGGACTGATTGTGGCATAATTAATAAGAGACATGCATGTATTTCAAGCGGCAGATTTGTAGGTCATTGTCTTTTTAGAGGCCTTTGAAATAATCACTAGGGACCAATAATACTTGATTAACATGTGCGGTGTGTCTTCCAGATTTGAAGTGGGATAACGTTGAAAGGCATCTAAAATCCCAATTCGTCTTACAAACTGTTCCCTGAACTCCATACTCCCCTACTCAACACACCTCTCTGGGGAAATGGACAGGATTCGTTTGGAACATGGCATTAATGGAAGAACTAAGGAGTTGCAGTTTGACCAACTTCCTTTTCAAAGCCCAGAGAGACTGCATCAAAGGGTACCAGTTCTATAAGGCATGCGATCGCTTATTAAATTTGTGCACATGTATGCCCACAAAATGTGTGACATACCACATGTCATGCTTTCTGGGCAAAGAACATTCCAGCCCAGCTGGGTCCAGAATGACATGCAGCAAAAACAGATAAAACAGTGGAGTTATGGGTCTCCAAGATGTTGGGTCTGGCCATAGTGCCATGAGTCTTAAGGGCGAGCAGACTGACTCCAGGTTTAATGCTCCATTACAGTCGTTTGGATCACACCCCAGTGGGTATCAACCTAGTTGGAGCGGTGGATCTTTCCAATCAGTGGTGTCCAAGCCCCAAGATGTACATGACACTGCATCTGAGATCACTGTAAGTCACATCTTCAGGCGTCTCCCATAAATCTCTAGTGAATTTTGAAGCCATCTGATCTCTCTAATAAAAAGCAAGATGACGTGTTGAGTGAGATGGGGGGGGGGGGGGTCAACTTAAATTCAGATGGTAGCCAGTAAGGGACAAACTTGAAATGAAGATTGATCTGGGTCTCCGGATGGGTAGTAAATCTCTGTAGACCTCCGCCTGTTCTTCTATCTCTCTTTCATCCCTCCATCCATCTTCCTCTCTTCACACCTCCAGCAGGTTCAACCAAATCTGTCCTGTTTATTGCTGTGGTTCTCAGGTTGCAGAGCCCATCTAAAGGAACACCCAGGTTTGTCAGGTAATCCTAAATAAACAAGGCCAGCAACATTTGACACTCATGAACCTGTCATACCCCGACACCTTTTCCACGCCTTTTAATTTCTTTTCGCGATAAACCTATTGCACATCCCTTCCCTTCTCCTCGATAATAGTGAAACTTCTTTTTTTGGGGGGTGGGGGGGAGGGGGGGTTCAGACCTTAAGATTGCTCCTTGAGTGGTTGTGTGCAGACTTGCTGAGGTGGCCTGTGCATTCATATGCTTTTATAGACCGCCCACACTCCTGGGGAGAGCCTGGTGCAGATTTATGCTCCATCCGGGGGCGTTTAGTGCCTCTGCAGCCACAGGAGGTGTCAAGACAATTCACAGGCAATTTTACAGAGCATTTAAACACCCTGGCTAACACATCTCTGAACAGTGGGCGCAGTTAAAAGGCCCAGTGGGCAGCTAGCGTGGCCACACAGGTCGCCGCCTTGGGGCGATGGATCTGCAACGGAGAGCGAAAAAGAGAAATGGGGGCTTTTTGAACAGGCATGTAACACGGTATCACCCAAGTATCGTAAAGCATCGCAATTTCACGGAAGGAGCTTAACATGCATGCACGACGCCTGATCTGTTCCATTAATTTCGCGGAAAGCTCTAGAAAACAGAGACGTTTTCATTTCTTTCCTTCTTGTCACTGACGCCGAGAGTCTGTCAAACTGAACCCATTTCTCTTGTGTTGACCAAACCGCTGGGAATTCCTGACAACTCAGAGACGAGTGTCTCAAGACTTGTACTGCCTGACAGTTGATGGCATTGACAGAAGCGGACAAACTGCCCGTCAAACTGTGTGGAAAATAGAAGCGCTTCAGCAATCTCTACTGTCTTGAAGAGTTGTATATCCCGAAAAGCCTACAAAACAGAAATCCCCAGCTATGATCTCGATGGATCGGTCTCTAGAACGAAACAGGGGTGAACTGACCCTAAATTCAATCAACAAAAGGACAGCCTCATCCCACAAACCTTGGGTTGAAATACTATTTGGAATCAGAACCCCAATATAAAACTCTCTGCATTTTTATTCCTGTGTTGCAGCCAACTAGAGCTCCAGTTGGACTTAAGCAAGGATTTGAAAGTATCTGAAATAGTGCTGTGACACTGGTGGGCATGAGACATTTACTGACAGTCTGTCAGAATAGCCTCCGTTCTAGATTATCGTCCTCCATCTGTTCCGCTATAGAGAAGCATGGTCATTAGGCAGCACAACCAAAGCTCAGCTACCACGGAAATAAAGGGCCTACTTAACCCCCCCAGTCCCGGGAATAAAATGAGAGGCAATTTGGAAACATATGACCTTTGATGTGTGTCGGAAAGAAAATAAGAGCCTATTCGTGAGACGCGGACTCATTTGTCCTGTTACCGGGGTAACCGTGGACCACTGTCGATGGAAATCAGGAACACAAATAGCACTTCAGATGTCAGATGTGGGCAGGCTCCCTTTCTCTCTTAATGCTAATTGTTTCGTTGCAAGGCAGACAGGCTGGCTTGGTGAAAGTGGTGCGTGGGTGGATGGTGCGGTGGTGAGGATCGGTGTGGACCATTGATAAGGTTCTAGTTGAAAAGACTGAGTCCAGACCAGTCTGCCTTTGGCGAGGAGATAAGAGGAGAGAATAGTTGATCATAGCTGACAGGCAATTAGAGGCCGACTGATGGATGGCCAGTCAAACAGACAGACAGGCTGATCAGGCTGATGGACAGGGAGAGAGAACTGTAGGGTTAGTCCGACAGACAGACGCACAGGAAGACCGACACTTATAGACAGGCAGGCAGGCAGTGATAGACTGGGAGAGTGGACCAGCTGTGCTGTCCATCATAGAGAGGCCAAAGATGAAGTAACCCTAAAGCTTTGATTTACAACCCAGGCCAAATAATAGGATACTTGGAGGTTCTGACACTTAGATGGTGATTTATGCAGGGGACTCACCTTATTCAAGCTTGATAGATCTCCAAGGCCTCAAATGATAAAGAATGCTATATTTCACCAGGCAGAGAGCTGACGAAACTGATGTGACTCCTGTAAGTGATTTGTTGGGCTACTTTGGGGAGATTGTAAAGGAAGAATTCGAGTGGCACTGTGTCGATCTGAATAGTCAAGGGATATGGTTTTAATACAATTTATTAGACTATACAATTACATATGATTTAAACAAAGTACTTTGTGATCCGTCTTGGCGAAGGGTGTGATAGCCACAAATCGTTCGCAAGAGTGATGATCAGCCAGCACACATGCACTGCCTTATATAAACTTAAGATCAAATGGCATTCTATATGGTCAATCAATCAATGAAACAAACTCTGTGATTGGCCAACTCAACTTGGTGACAGTTTGAAACAATACATCTCCTATGTGTCCCGAAGTTCTTTGATGTCACAGCTCTCTCCGGAGCAGTAGATAATAAAGCCACAGGGGTTGACCAGTCAAATGGTCAACTGTCCTTTGTGTGACCATCTTCAAACAATACTTTTAATTAACACAAACAATGAAACAGGACACAGTCCTTCTAGCCAAAGTTCAGAGCAACTGTCTCATTGACCCCTTACAGTAACCAGAGGACAGAAGGCCATATAAAATGCTTCACCCATCCCCCAGGGCGAGCTGCCCACAGAGCCATCAGCACCTCACATTCCTTTGAACTCAACTTAATTATCTTCCCTTCCTGTCTCTTACCAATGAACATAGAAGATTATAGATTTCATACACATACATCTATGCATATGACCAACATTTCCATTACATTTCCATTCTTTTTTTTTTTTAAAACAACACCATAATTCAAACAGTGCATTGAGAAAAATAAAAATCAACATCAAAATAAGTATGCAATGCAACTCAGTAAAAAACATCCATACCGAATACAAACATACACAAAGCAAATGTATTACCATCAATCTAAACATACCCTTATATTTAGAACATCAGAAGCAAACACATTAATATCTTCTTCTGTAAATCTGATTTCATACTATCATTCACATTGATCTCTTCTTCCATCTTCAGTTGGCTATAGGCAATCTTCTTTCAGGCAGTGTAGTCTAGTCGAACCAATTGCAAACGACGATCAAATTGCTTGCAGCAACTTTCAACGACACTGCACTTTGCGTACAGCTCGGAAATTTTCTTGGTACTACGCAGAACGCGCATCCTCTCCTTCCGTCTCCAGGCAAGGCGCACGCTCGCCATGGTTAGCGTGTATCCACGTTGCTCTCCCCTCGATCCTAACCGCCGAATTAGTCGTCAGGAGAATCTGGTATGGTACCAGGACTTGCGTTTCAGGTCCTTCACCACGATCCAGTCCCCTGGTATCAAATCATGCAGCGGTCCAGTCACCGGAAGAAGAATAACCTCCACCTGCCTGTGAATCTCACACAAAGTACACTACAAAGGGTTGCACAGTGATAAACAAGCACACTCACAAAGGTCAGTTAAAAAGTTAACTGACTTCTTGTCGTCCGACTTCATCTTCAAGATCCCATTTTCTCATTCAACTGAAGTAATTGACACAATGTTGACTCCTATCAACTCCAAAAATAACTTCCTTAACCAAGTGTGACCCATTATCATTATATATCCTCAAAGAAAAGAAAAATCTAATTGAAGAATAATCTAAATTACCAAAAGCTTGACCACTGAGCCCAAATCTGCCTGAAATGTCTAAAACTTCTTCCAACAACTTCTTCTATCAATCATCAACAATCATGAAACAGTATCACTTCTCCAAAATGTAACTCTAAAAAACTCCTATCAATAATCAAATAGTTTCTCTAACCTTAAACGTGAAGCTTAACGTGTTAAATTCCCTTTCCCATATTACTTGTTCCACATATGAGTCTAACAAAATGAATATGCATTCATTACAAATCCCCATGTATGTTAAAATTAATATATCACACAAACTGTAGAGGCATGATCTTTCCATGTGTTAACTGAGCAAAATCTCAAGATAAATGTGTTATGCAGACCATACAACCTCCATTTCATTCTCATATCCTTCCTTTTTCCAAAATGCATTTTCTTGTGGATTAGTCCAAATCTCCATTCCACCATTCCTTTCTCCATCCGTCTGCTGCATTCTGTAATTCTTGTCAAATATACTCAAACAAAACACAATTCTCACTCTGGGTTAAATACAGTCAAACATTTTCAACTTAGCAGTATTTCATCAAACCCCCACAATCTTACCACAGAGCCAAACTTCTGACACTAAAGTCATAAAACCATAAAACCCCCATAGTCACTTTCTGTTTGGATCAGTCAGTCATCAGTCAGTCATAAATTACTAAACGTCATCTCTTTCTCTCTAAGAAGCCCGCGCTTCCCTTATTCTAGTTAGTTCATCATTGCTTGCAGGCAATCTACAAACCTTCTCCAGCTAGTTTCAGCACTAGCATTTCTCTGTGAAATAATCATCATTGTTAGAGTGAATCCCACATTTGCATACAGCAAGTTGTTCTACAGGTGAAAATAAGAAACTCCCTGTTTCCATACCTTTCCCAAATCCATATGTAACACCAATGATGTATTTAACCATCAGCTAATGTGTTTAACTCTTTTCCCTTTTATGAATTGACAAGCTTACACTGAAGCAACCAACTTTTGAACCAATCTTTAGAGAATCAAACTATTTTAGAAAACAACCAAATTAAGAATAACCTCAATTTTTAATCTCTTATTATCTTTTCTTAAAAACACTTTAGGAACCTTTCAAATTACTACCTTTATATTTGAGATTCTCTTCTATTTTTCTGTATTTAAATTGACCAAATCAAATCTCTCTTTGTCCAAGACATTAGGAAAACCATCCACTACCCCAAATCAGAATTTAATCTGCATGATTCCAAAATGAAACATAAATCTTAGCCAAACGTATACCCCCTGTATATTTCTATATAGGTTAGATAGGTAGAGCTTCATAACTTGCCTTGGCTGCAGTCCAAAACAGGCTAATTAGCACAAACCATCAAAACCACAATTTATCAGACATAATGAGTCTTTCCAAATCATTTCAAACCCAAAAGTTATAATAACCCTCTTCATGCATCAATACCACAATAAAACATCCTCATCACAGCCTAACTGTTCATCCCAAACCTTGTGACAGGCTCTGATAAAACACCCAAATAAAACTTAAAACCACATTACAATCAAACTCAAATAAAAGTACATTGTAATAATCTTCTCTTTCTCATTTCAAAACCAAATTACATCCAATACTCTAAATTTGCGTCTTTGTCAATTTCTCAAATTTACATCTGCGCATGCGTCATACGCTTCCCATACTGGATCTCAAATTTCAAGCTGTAATTCCTTTACTAGCCTGTACCCGCCGCCATCGCTGTTGAATCTGTCTGTAAATTTGTTAGCTACAAATGTCGCTACCACAGTTGCAAATTCAACTTCCTGGACTCTCCTCGGTCTCAGGACAGCAAAATGCACTTTCTCCACGTTTTCGTTGTTAGCCATTAGCTAGCTAACAAAGTCACAGCTTTGATCTTTTCCTCTCAGATCCCAAAGCTATCCTAACAATTTGTTACAGACTTCGTTCAACAGGCTGGCCTAAAACGGAACTAAAATCATATCAACCTTTCTAATCACGTCTTCATAACCCTTTACATATTTCTTTAAACAACCATCACATCTGTGAACTTCCCACATAAATGAAAATAAAAACCATCAATTGCTTCCATGTCAATGGATATCTAGTACGCACATGTTACAATCAAATGTAGATATTACAGTAACCTCATTCACACAACACAAAACCGAAGCAACATTTCCAGATAAATTCAATACGTAGGCCTAAACAAAACAAAAAAAATATTCCTTTAACAACATAAACTGAAATTTCCGTTTGAACACATAAAAACTCTATAAACGTTTCAATAACCTTGGATTGTAATTCTTCGAATGAATATCGCTTTCGTTGCCAAAACTGGCCTTTACCAATTATCTGACCCAAGAACCGAAATTTAGCAGCGCAATAGCCTACTAATCCAATATCGAATCAAGCTCATAAGATAGAAACTCGGTCTGTACATGATTTCCAAATCAAAAGTATGCCAACTCACAATATTTTCTTAACTTTGACAAAGAAACAGAAACACACATGTGTTTCAAACCAATACATTTCTATTTTCAACGTCAAATTCTCTTTCAGATGAGTGTATTTTTTGTTTTCTCTTTTTTTTTTTTATCACTCATGATGTTGTGGGCCACTGCACGCAGAATGAGCCGCTAGACTCAAGCGCATGCGCCTCTTTTCAAATGGAGAATTCAGCCAAAAAATTAACATTAGCATTTTCAAAAACAGACTGTCTCCATCCTTAAAACAAATCAGACAGATGTAAAATCTAACATCAAATATCGAACGGTCAACACACAGTTGTAAAACAATATAACAAGTCAATCGTCACTCCTCTACCAACGATGTCATAACCGATAAACATAAGAATCTGAAGAGAATATAACAAAGTATCTCCCAAGTGTTTCATCTGTGTACGTGTGTCAACATACATAGTAGCCTTCGTCACCAGTTCGGACCTCGACTTCCGGTCACGAATTTGCGAGTTTGCCCCCAATTTCCAGAAAACTTTCAACAGTGATGACACATCTCCGTACATTCACGTCCATAATGCTCAAATACACCCAATCAAACCACACATTTTGTGCTCAACATAGATGGACCATTCTATCCAATCGTGTTGGCCTAACTTTGTGTCTTCGACTTTCCTACATGTTTTCCCACCACATTTAAACATGTTCTGCATTCACTTTGATCAATCGTAACTCAGTGCTGTCCCTCGCCTATAACATTCTTAAACTCGTTCAGGGACTCAAACCCTTTTGTACCGGAGGGGACTTTAACTTCTCCTTCTTAGGGACTCAAACCCTTTTGTACCGGAGGGGACTTTAACTTCTCCTTCTTTTGAATAATAGGCAATAGTGCAATAGTGCAAGTCAAAGCACAAGCCGCAATCTTTGCGGGAATCCAAAGCAAATCTATAAACAAATTCCAGGATCCTGCTTTCTTGACTTATCTTAGACATCCGTCTGTCAGAAAACACTTCAGTCGTAAGACAAACGTCTGACCTCAGTTTCTTCTCGCTTAGCCAGCAAGACCTCATGCGCCTGCGCATCCACCCGCTAACCACTACGGGCTACAGATGAATACCCACCGCAAAGTGTGTCTGCGGAACAGCCATACAATTTGAATCGTGAATCTGTGTGGAAATAGATGAAAATTTCCCCACACTATCTGTTCTAATATCCATTTCTCTTTGACTCTACCTGCCTCCATCCAATTCTGAAAAGCCATCCAACCAAGCTACATCTATTATTTTCCAAATCGTGGAACAATTTCTCTCTGCACAAGCTTTTCATAATTTCACAACAAAATGAACCCACACTCCGAAATCCACATATATCAATCCATATTTGCATTTGCAATAAACTATCGTTACCATACTTTTGCTTCATGTAATCGATGTTTGGACAGGTTAATTCTGCCTCCAGACCAATCTTTAGCCCTATTCATTTTCGAATTACAATCCGTATTTGAACACATTGAACCAACAATAACCAACGAAGGAACATAAAGACACAATTACCCCCTTCCTTCCTTTCTTTTTTTTTTTTTTTTACTCTCAATTTCCGATTTCACAACTTGTCAATGAACATATACCCTTACCGAATAGCCTACAATCGTAAATTACAAACGTTCAAACCAAAATAAAAATAATTAAAAATTTTGATTTTTGTAATTTGTAGATATAGCTTTTACGTTGACACCATTAATTACTACCCATACTTCTTTTAACCTCAAAAAAACATAACTTGCAAGTAAAACAAAAATGAACACGCGCGTTTACAAACTTCATAGGCCTATACCTACTTCCTAACTTCTTTTCTTTATCTTTTTTTTTTATTTTTAACTCAGCTGGTTACCGGTTCTCACAAGTATACTTTTCCACTTCTCTTCTGGACTTAGACATCATGTAGCGCCTTAGTAATAAATAAGAACTGTTATGACCACAATTGCCAATACAACTTCTCAAACTATCACCAATCCAACATATTCTAATCCTTAGGGTCTCCAAGAAACACATAACACGATATCACATGTGAATTTTTTCTCCCTCTGTGTTGTTTCGTCAAACACACGACCTCTATGTATGTCCGTCGACACACTCTGCAGATTTGTTTTTTACGACTCTCACGTAAAAGATAGGTTCAACAACCGTACCTCATTAATTCGTACGACTCACACGTACAGGACACTGTTCCTCAGACCACTGCCCAATTACTAACTTTTAACCGAATTATTGACAATAGCCTATAACCATATTTAGACAATTCAATATCACACAGTGACCAAAAAGAATATCTCACCTGTTTCTTTAAGACCCCGCGTCAGCAACAGCGCAACCAGTAAAACTCCCCTAGAATCGGCCCCGCTGTCTCCGAAAAATTTTGGAGGTTAAGGCAGCTGTTCCAGCCGGATTGATCAAATCGCCATCAGAGGGAGAAGTCTGTTAAACGCTGAGCAGACGAGGATTCCGAGTTCCGGCACCAAGTGTAAAGGAAGAATTCGAGTGGCACTGTGTCGATCTGAATAGTCAAGGGATATGGTTTTAATACAATTTATTAGACTATACAATTACATATGATTTAAACAAAGTACTTTGTGATCCGTCTTGGCGAAGGGTGTGATAGCCACAAATCGTTCGCAAGAGTGATGATCAGCCAGCACACATGCACTGCCTTATATAAACTTAAGATCAAATGGCATTCTATATGGTCAATCAATCAATGAAACAAACTCTGTGATTGGCCAACTCAACTTGGTGACAGTTTGAAACAATACATCTCCTATGTGTCCCGAAGTTCTTTGATGTCACAGCTCTCTCCGGAGCAGTAGATAATAAAGCCACAGGGGTTGACCAGTCAAATGGTCAACTGTCCTTTGTGTGACCATCTTCAAACAATACTTTTAATTAACACAAACAATGAAACAGGACACAGTCCTTCTAGCCAAAGTTCAGAGCAACTGTCTCATTGACCCCTTACAGTAACCAGAGGACAGAAGGCCATATAAAATGCTTCACCCATCCCCCAGGGCGAGCTGCCCACAGAGCCATCAGCACCTCACATTCCTTTGAACTCAACTTAATTATCTTCCCTTCCTGTCTCTTACCAATGAACATAGAAGATTATAGATTTCATACACATACATCTATGCATATGACCAACATTTCCATTACAAGATCTTCCAGAAACTTCTAGAAACCAGAGGAAGAAAAAGAAAAAAATGATGATACTTGTAAAGTTGACCGAAGGGTTTGAACTTCACACAGTTGAATGTTTCCTCTTTTCTCATGGGCAACATTGAGAGAGGGGTGGATGTAAGTATGCTACGGCCAAACATTACAGTGAATATCAGCCAACACTGAAACGGTTGGATTCTGGTTGCTGTTTTGTTGGACAGCAATCTCCACACCCAGAGAAGAATGGAATTTTAGATGACAGCTGCTCCCCCATTCACATTCCCGGTGGACATTCATCATTTATGCTACATTACATTACATTATGCACATAATCAATTTTCCTAGCGCTCCTAAACCCATGTCTAGCGAGACCACCATTAATTGCTTTCCTAACCACTCAAACAGATAACGAGTCGCACGAGCGCTCGGGAAACCGAGTACTGCATTCGCAGGTTCCAGTCAAATCCAGTCACGCCCCAGTCCTTACATCTGCTTGGATGCCATTAGAACAGTTTGGTCGTTTTCAAGCCCACTCTTCCGTACCACACAGCCTAAACTGAGAGACGTTGATGTGGAGCGGTGTCATTTTGAGGCCGGCCAGCTGCCCTGGACTGAGGTGCACAGGTAGAAGCTATCGGGCCATGTTGGTCTGGAAAAGGCTACGTGCTGGTGGGGCTCTGGGGAGGGCTTCATTCCAGAGCTGCATCAGCTCTTGACCACAAGAGAAGAACTGAAATCTTCCAGAAATCCTGTTGAATATTGCCTCCTCATTAAGCAACGCCAGGACACAACTGTCGATAGAGAATTGTAGACCTTAATGGTGTTTTTCCATTGAATAAGGCTATTTCACTGAATATTAATATAACTGTAGCATAAGTGATGCTATCAACCTCTAAATATCCCCCCAGATCTCTCTTGGGGAAAATAGGAAATGTTGCTAATGTAGGCCTACATTTTATCGACCGCTTTGGCCTGCTTAGGTCATAAACAATGCCCTTTATGCATAACACTTCATAATCAGTCTGTGGGGTTGTTAGTCTGGCTCATTGGAACCAAAGAGGTATTCCTCCTAAACAAAAAGAGCATTCCAAGCAGACTCAAACAAAAGTTACAATATTTTGGTCAATGTTCAGACCAGTTACAAAGCTCAAAACAATAACAGCTTCCAACTGCGTTGATTAACAGATATACCACGATCAAAGCTAATCATTTAAAGGTTTTTAAAACTCACCCCGCAGGGTGTGAAAGTATCCACCGTGTACAATGAAAATCTGACAAAGTTGTTTTTAATTGCAGGATGCCATAAGGAACGATTCACCTCTGATGAAGATAAACCAGTTTTTCATCCTGATGTTTTAATTTTCCCATTAGACCTGCTGACCGATTAGCTCTGATAAGGTAAATTAAAAAGAGAATCTATCAGACCAGACCATCATTATGGAGTGATTGAGTTGCTAGCTCACCGCTAATGGAGTTTTAAAGAGTTTGTCTTTTGAAGTGTCAAGGAACCAAGAGGTCACCTTTGGATTGACAAAAACCAGCGAGGAACATCTGTGTTGTGACCGCAGACAACAGAACCACTGAGTGACTAGGCTTGTTGGTTCCTGATGAGGTCCTTTCCAACCCCTGGCTGCCATGTCTCCATACTACCAGTAGAGGGGGCTGACATATCACACCCAACTGACTTAAAGGTTCCCGGTCTGAGTGTAATTAGCATGGGCTCTGTGTTTGTGTGCAGCTTGTATGTTTTCATTTACTGACTATGATACTGTGCTGTATGCTCATTGGATGTAGGTCAAAGTGAACTCAAATGCCTCACTACACCTGAATGGCAGCCTCTTCGTGGTTCTGCAAGGTCTACATGCACCCAACCACTAGTGCAGTGGACAAGTAGTCCAAAGAACTTGCACATAAACATCCAAGCGTCTGTTCTAAGGTAATGTTGAGTGAAACCTCTGTGGAAACTAAGGGCCCAGTTAATTGAATCCTCTTAAGATGCCTTCATTCACACTTGAGCAGCCTAATATGTTTCTCCACAGAGATGGAAAGAGCAAAATTAAATGTCTGTCATTCTGCTCAGACAGAGAACGAGAGGTGAGGCGAGGCGTGTGTGTTTGCGTGTGTGTGTGCATGGGTGTGTGTGTGTGTGTGTGTAAAAGAGTTCCACCCAGCAGGTACCAAAGGGAAGCGTTTTCCTCAAATGAGTTTCAGATTGATGTGCCATTTAATTGTTCATCCCTCCCTCTCCCTTCCCCCTCTCTCTCCCTTTTCTCTCACACTCGCTTTCTCACTTGTTCTCTCTCTTTCCTTCTCATCGTCTCTCTCCCTCCTCCACTTCACAGCGGGCCTCGAATCTGACAAACAGTCTGCTTTAAAGAGAAAAAGACAAGAGGAAACACTGGCCGAGATATTCCCCAAACAAGCTGCCTCACAAAACTAACATTGGCGCCATCACGCTGTAGCGGTAACCATGGAGGAATCCACGCGAGCCGAGGAAAGAAGGTTGGATCTCGCTGAGCTCTGACAACTTTCACCTTTGATGTTGGCATCAGGGGACTCCTCATTAGCTCCGACAGCGTACCCTGACAGCTCCATCCATATCAGGTCTGGCCAATTTCTCAATTTCCTCTGAGACACGTGGAAGGGGGATAATCCACTGGAAGACTCTCACATCTGACCGGCTCTGACTCAACCTCCGGTTCTATCCTCCACATAACCCGGTTGGATGTCAGGCCCCGTGTGAATTCTCTTTGAATGCTATACCTTCCACCCGTCCTTCCTTGCCAGCGGGAAAACCGCTGATCTGACGTGTGACTTTACCATGTCATAGCTGTACAGAGAAGAGCAGGCTTTCTCTTACCCTGTCACGATGGTTCAGAGCTTGCTTCAAAGCTGTTAAGGAGGAAGGAAGAGGACTGCCTTTGAATGGGTCAGAGACCGGGGCAGGATTGGTCTTTCTACTGTTCATGAGCATCAATAGCACACTAGAACAACGGGGTCCACTTCGTTAGAACGTCAATACTGAACGTGTGTCTATAGTGATGCAGTGTGTTACTGAACTACAACAGCAATTCGCTTCCCCTCACTGTATTGCCTAGAAGCCTTGATGAATGAATTAACCTTTGTGAAAAATGCAACGCTTTGGAGCCTATTGCAAACAGCCGCATCTCTCTATCTCCATCTCCCCTTCCTCTTCCCTCCACTTACCTTCTCCAGGCAATCATAAACATGTCACGCTTCTGACGCTCCCGAGTTAGAATATCAATTATCACACTTAATAAACTAGCCGGCCATGCCTCTTGAAAATAGAACGACGACGCAGGAATGTGATTAGCCCGTCAACTTCACTTAAGAGTAAATAGGCGACTCCCATGGCTTGTTCAGAGGTTCTCTCGTGGTGTCTCCCCAGCACCGCATGGCGAAACCTCATTGAACAGGACATTGGAGAAGATGGCCATCCGAATTGACAGCTGTCTGGGAAGGCCCGTTGTCTAGAACATTTGGAAACCTAACGGAAGAGAAAAATTGTATGGAGTAAAAAGTGAATTCCCAATGAGGGAGAAAGAGAGCAAGCGAGATGAATATATTGAATGTTCATTCTCTCTGTATTAAGCTGCTTTGTCGGCTCAATAGGGTCGTTTGGCCAGACTCAGCTTGTCACTGCAAGACGGTCGGAAAGTAGAAGAATGATTAAGATAAGACACAGGTTAATCCAGTAACCATGGACTGTTTAGTCAATTAAATTGACAAGCGCACATATTATTGTGAGGTCATTCTAAAGCGCTTTCCTCATTTTCTTCCCAACCAGGTCAAATGGAGAACATTTTGTTGAGTGAATCGATGAAAAATGGTTATTATTATAGTAATGTTTCTGTAAGAGCTTCATTGTTCAGATGATCTTTGTGTTATGTCAATGATGAGCAGCTTTGAGCATCAATTTACTTATGTCCTGAATGGGTTCTATATAAATCTCATTGATCCCCATAGCCCTGGTTGGCAAATTAGCTGAGCTGCAGGATATTCTGTTCACCTTATGGTTCTGGACATGCCCCATGCTATCTCGTCGCCTCAACCCCACTGACCTGCCTCGTCACATCCTCCATGACTGACCCCTTAGTGGAGCACCAAACCCCCATTCAATCTCAACAAACTCTTCCAGCAAAAAATGAGACTGATTATTTATACCTTCCCAGAGAGGAGGCCCTTTGCCGGGTTATATATTTCTTATGGCAGGGTGTCTGGGGCCCAAAAGGGCATTGCTGTAACTCAGGCTTTTAAATCACCCCGTTTCTGCCCCACGAGGAACCAAGTGTGCCTGATGTGGCTTGGGCCAGGCGTCAGGACGAGTGTGGAGGAATGACGTGGAGAGTACCAGATCAGTGTCTGATGGAGAGGGCCTTGTGTTATTGCGTGTGGTACAGACAGGATGCAAGTCTTTCTACGCAAGCTAGGAGAGTGGTTTACGCACAAACCAATCAAACTCTGAGTTAAAAAAGAAAACAAACTCCCCTTGATAACTTTCAGGAAACTGTACAGATTTGTCAGGGTCAGTAGGCAGATTTGACAGGGTCAGTAGGCAAGTGGAGAACAGCAACAACTGTTCTAACAGAAGTTAGTGTAGGAGAGTTGTAGATATTGTTGAAGCACTCTATTGAGCTACTCTTATCCCTTACACTGATGTTATTCAGTGGTACTTCACATTTCACTGAGTTTAATTATGTTCTGTAGTTATCTCATACACACACACACACACACACACACACACATCCCTCACACACACACACGCAATCAAGTACGCACACGCCAACCTGTTGGTACACGAGTGTCCACACACACATTCTCAAGTACACACACACACACATACTGACACACGGGTACACAAATAACGCGAGTACACACTCACACAAATACACACACCCTCGCACACAGATTCCCACAGCAGATAAATCAGTCACAATACCTTGGGTGAGGTTCATAAATACTGTAGCCCTGGGTGTATCATCAGGTGATTAGTCAATAAATCAGTCTCTAGCCAGCAAGGAATCAGCCTTTATAAATTCATAAAAGATTCATATAATATATAAATTACATAAAAGCATGGGTTGATTTAGTGTAAATTACATAAAAGCACACAGAGACATAACTCTGTACATTTTTCTCTTGTGCGTCTGTGGAATGAGTACAGGCCTCTTACTGTGAGCTACAGCGTAAAAGTCTTGGAGCAAGGTGGTAGGCTCTATCCGTAGGAGCTTGGGGGTAAATCTTACTTTCTTAGAGCCAGGTTATAATGCTCACTTTTTATATCTGCTCACATTCTGGTTGGTTCCATCACCAGTACTGACAGTAGTTGGCCCCTTGTTATTGTCTTCAAGGTGTGTATGCCGTTCTGAATTACAAGCAGAGATGTCTAGTTAGTCAATAAATCTTCTGCAATACCCCACGACCCGTGTCTGTCTAAACTTTGTTGGCATCGACAGCTGTACACGCCGCATCCCACATCCTCCCCCCATCCTTAATTTCTCATCTCTTTGATATATTTGGATACATTTACAGGTAACAGCCTCCCGCTAATTTAAACTAATCCTTTCAATCAGCCTGCCATCTGCTCAAACTTTTGTGTGCTGCGTGGGCTGAGGTATAGCCTATTCTATACGTCGGCAGTTACAGACTCCGCCATGGCACAACGCGCACCATGACGTGGTTGGGTTGACAAACTAAATGGATTTTAGGGTGACACTGACTAACACTTACTCAAGAAACTGGCTAAATATTTCTTAAGGAAACTTGTCAAATGTTTTCAAAGATGCTTACAAACTTCACCCAACTCCATAAATCAACCCCCACGGGCTGAGAAAGACACATGGTAGAATCTCTAATGCTCATACCTTTAACACTCACTGTACTCGAACACAATCTCTGTACGGTGAAGCTGTGGGAGAGACCAGAGTCCAGTGAGTGGACAGGCCAGTGTGTGGAGATACAATAACAGTGATACTTGTGCTGAACAGATAACACACAGACACACACAGAAACACACAGACACACACACTGAAGTAAGGCCTCACATTAACATAATTCAAAAAAACTCAACCTAACACATCATATGCAGTGCCCTCCAAAAGTATTGGAACAGTGAGGCCAATTCCTTTATTTTTGCTGTAGACTGAAAACATTTGGGCTTGACATCAAACGATGAATGTGAAACCAGAGATCAACGTTTCAGCTTTTATTTCCAGGTATTTACATCAGGATCTGATGCACAAATTAGAAAATATCACCTTTTTGTTCGAACCCACCCATTTGTCACGTGAGCAAAAGTATTGGAACATATGACTGACAGGTGTGTTTTGTTGCCCAGGTGTGTCCTATTACATACATTATTCAATCAATAAATACCACTGAATGTCTACACTCAGGTTCAGATTGGGTAAGATAGGTTTTGTCTATGCTGACTGTATTCAGAGGTGAAAACAACATGAAAACCAGAGCGCTGTCTTTGGGTGAAAAACAAGCAATTGTGAGTCTTAGAGAAGATGGAAAATCAATCAGAGCCATTGCAGAAACATTGGCCATAGCCAGTACAACCATTTGGAATGTCCTGAAGAAGAAGAAAACTACTGGTGTACTAAGTAACAGACGTCGAACAGGTAGACCAAGGAAAACATCAGCAGTTGATGACAGAAACATTGTGAGAGCTGTAAAGAAAGACCCTAAAACAACTGTTAGTGAGATCAGCAACAACCTCCAGATGGCAGGAGTGAAGGTATCACTATCTACTGTTCGCAGAAGACTTCATGAACAAAAGTACAAGGGCTACACCAGAAGATGCAAACCACTCATTAGCAAGAAGAATAGGAAGGCCAGGCTGGAATTTGCCAAAAAGTACAGAGATGAACCTCAAAAATTCTGGGACAAAGTTTTATGGACTGATGAGACAAAGATTAACTTTTACCAAAGTGATGGAAAGGCTAAAGTTTGGAGAAAGAAAGGAACTGCTCATGATCCCAAACACACAAGCTCATCTGTGAAACACGGTGGAGGTAATGTCATGGCTTGGGCTTGCATGGCTTCTTCTAGGACGGGCTCATTAATCTTCATTGAGGATGTAACACATGATGGCAGCAGCAAAATGAACTCGGAAGTCTACAGAAACATTTTGTCTGCCAATTTAAGGAAAGATGCAACCAAACTGATTGGCAGAGCCTTCATCATGCAGCAAGATAACGACCCAAAACACACTGCCAAAACAACAAAGGAGTTCATCAGGGGCAAGAAATGGAAGGTATTAGACTGGCCAAGTCAATCTCCAGACTTAAACCCTATAGAGCATGCATTTTACCTGCTTAAGAGGAGACTGAAGGGAGGAACCCCACAAAACAAACAACAACTGAAAGAGGCTGCAGTGAAAGCCTGGGAAAGCATCAAAAAGGAAGAATGCAAAAGTTTGGTGACGTCAATGGGTCACAGACTTGCTGCAGTTATTGAAAGCAAAGGATTTGCAACTAAATATTAAGTCTTATTCACTTAAATATGTTTTAAGTATATCTGTTCCAATACTTTTGCTCACCTGACAAATGGGTGGATTCAAACAAAATGTGATATTTTCTTAGTTGTGCATCAGATCCTGATGTAAATACCTGGAAATAAAAGCTGAAACGTTGATCTCTGGTCTCACGTTCATTATTTGATGTCAAGCCCAAATGTTTTCAGTCTACAGCAAAAATAAAGGAATTCGCCTCACTGTTCCAATACTTTTGGAGGGCACTGTATATGGCCCCCTGTACTGACAAGCCAAGAATAACAACATCCATTAAACAAATAAAGTAATCACATCTCCAAAGCTAATGGAATTGAAAAAGTGCGAAAGCATAACCAACACAACAGAGCCAGCCCAGACATCAGAAACTGTTGCCACGAGTACCAGGAGGAAAACGGAAATAATGAGAGCATTAGCACAATATTAGAAGGATTACAGTACAGCTGAGTGGCATTCTGACATTTAACCAGAGACTGGGCGAATGTGAACACCCACTAATCATGTTTCTGTATTCCGTGCTGTTCTAAGACCGGACATCTGGAGCATCAATATGCATTAAGGAGAGCGAAACGGGCTTTGGAAGAAAGCAGTGGTATGTGGGGGTGTTTGTCCATACCCTGAGATATAAATATGCAATTTGTCTTGCAGGACATGTCAGCCCCTGTATATTATGTAAAGTCTCATGCATTTGGCATCAGCAAATGCTCTCTCTCTCTCTCTCTCTCTCTCTCTCTCTCTCTCTCTCTCTCTCTCTCTCTCTCTCTCTCTCTCTCTCTCCTCCCAGCGTCTGGCCGGCTGGGTGGCCACCAAACCACACAAGCTTTACATCCCGCCGCATCGTCCTCAAGCAGTCAGACAAGGGAGCCTCCGGAATCACGCGCATCCAATCTTCAGCAGTGACCAGGAGCCAGGCTACAGCACCGCAGGGGACCCAGCTCTGCCTGTGGACTGTGTGATCTCAGATGAGTCATGCCGTTCCACCGTGGCTTAAGTCTCGCAGAGCCTTAAGCACAGGCAACCCTGCTTTGCATGGTAGCACCGGCAATTTCCCTAGGCTCCCATAGGCTGGCATTACAGTCATGGATCACACCGGGCCTCCGTTATTCATGGTGCGTCCCACGGTTGTGTTGAACGGAGGGGTTTCTTCCAGATGAAATGCGAGGGGGTTTTGAGCGGCAGTCAATTCTACCATGTGGACTTCATTTGGATTATGTCTATGACTTATGACTTTTGTTCATCTGTACTCATGTTGTAAAGACATGACCAGAGGCTCGTAGAAACAGGCCAACAATAACCTTATCATCACTATTAGTTCACAATGTTCCGCATTGAGGTGTCTATTGACCTGCCAATAGCCCTCCGTCCCTCTAGGGTTTAGTATTTCATTCAGAATGTTTTAAGTGGGCCTTTGGAAGAAACGGACACAGATTCACTTACACAACAATAGAGCCACACGATTGAATTGAACTATTACAGGCGACTCCATTTTGGCTCAATGGAAACGTAATGGAAAAGAGAGAGAAAGTCTCGATACACCAATGAGATAAGAAAGAGGGTCACCGCCAACAAGAATGATTTTCATTCCGGTCTGGAAACTCCATTCGTTAATTGATTTCATTACACACGCAATTGAACTTTTCGTTTGAGGCAATTTAATGGTTGATGGGTGCTGTACATTGGCGGTGTTAATTCAGCGAATACATGTAAAAGAGAAGCCTAACAGAGCAGAAAACAAACAAACACGCACTAATAAGTCCTACTGCCTCATTGTTGTTGCAATCTATCATCATAAAATGCTGACCTTTATCATCTAATCCTAATGATTTCATGCTTTATTGATCACAAGCATGCTGGTTGTATCAGCACCATAGCATAATAGAGTGACCTTTAGACCTGCCTTTAATTCAAAGGAAAATACAGTGTGATGTGTATCATGGCAACTTCCCATGCCCCTGACAGCCCTATACAGCCAGTTAACATCTACTGAGTTACACTGTAGTTAAAATCGGTCTAAGAGGAGCCCAACTGCTCTCGAAATGTTACCTACCAGCAGAATAGGAGGCTTCATTCTGGTCGAAACATGGAGGACACAGTCCTCTGCTTTTTAAAACCACGACATGTGTTCAGAGGTAAACACAGTGTATTTGACATCCAACTGTGACCATGACAACCTGAGGAGAAATTTACCGGAAAAAGCGAGAGGGATTTATCGATTCCTGGAGAAAATTCATCAGGATTCGCAGTTCATTTCACACATGATGTATTATCAGCCGACAAGGGAGGGACTGTATTTTTATTTCATGCCACACAAATTACAGTCAGAAGTGACAAGATTACGGGGGTGTCCCTTTGGACCTGGGCAGTAATATGTTCTAAGATGTTATCAACACGCAGCCACCTGAACATTTTTTAAGCCCCCACAATGTCACCTTGGGACTGTCAGCGGCTCACAAGGGGAGAGCCACCGTCTCAAAGAGTCACAAACACTTCACTCACTCCCAGACATCACACTAACATTTACTCTACCTTGTTCTCTAAATTCATAGTCTATTTCACAATTGAATAGGAATAATTTCAGATACGTGTGTTGATCAAATATGTTTCAATAATTCAACCCCCAAAAATGGATGCCTTGCTTGTTAGAAACAATTTAATGGGTTTCGTCATGTGGAATCGATAACTCGTTGAGTTGTGGTTGATTTTTAAGATTATGCCACTCTGTGACAACAAGACACCGACTTTCCCACAGGTCTATAAATGATAAACCAGAATGCACTAGGGTGTGAATCGAATCAATCTTGTA
Source organism: Hypomesus transpacificus (assembly GCF_021917145.1). Taxonomy (NCBI): domain Eukaryota; kingdom Metazoa; phylum Chordata; class Actinopteri; order Osmeriformes; family Osmeridae; genus Hypomesus; species Hypomesus transpacificus. Next base: position 3,710,890 of record NC_061066.1, read on the forward strand.
ACCACGTTTGGTTGCTGGCGGCATTAAGCCTCCAGATCTCCTGATTGGATAGCAACACAAAATAAATAGCGGCAGCCACGATTGGGTCCTGAGGGAGGAAAACTCTGGAAGTTTTCCAAATGTCTTCTTACGTGTTCTGTCTCTTTATTGGCTCCTTTTTTCTTACGGGCTTTTACTTTCAGATGTGCTTTTCTTACAAGTTCTGCACGGTCTCTCAAGACGTAAATACATCAAACACCCCTCAGACACAAACTTCAGAAAAACCACCCGGAAAAAAGAGGCATGAGAATCTATGATCAATGTTTCTGGTGCTGTGCCTTGAGTTGAGATAAGTATCCATTCTCTATTACAAATCCCCTGTGGATCATGCAAGGTGTTTGAGAGAAGAGTTGGAGTTTTGCACTTTACTTTTGCAATAAAGTGGGATGGTACGCAAATGAGCGATGATTCACAGATACTAATTCAGTAGTAAAAACAACCTGTCTCTTAACAACAGGAGTCAGGTGGCTGAGCGGTGGGGAATCGGGCTGGTAATCTGAAAGTCGGCAGTTCGATTCCCAGCTGAGCCAAAATGACATTGTATGCTTGGGCAAGGCACTTCACCCTACTTGCCTCGGGAGAATGTCCCTGTACTTACTGTAAGTCGCTCTGAATAAGAGCGTCTGCTAAATGACTAAATGTAATGCAAAATGTAATTTAATGTACAAATGTTCCTAGAGGTACAATAGAGAAGAATGGAAACAATCAGCTGAGATGTCTGCAGTGAATATATCATTTACATATGTATTTGTCTTGTACTGCCAGAAGAAAGAGACAAACAAACCAAAAAAGTACTTTTTTCCCCATTTCGACAAAGAAGCGGTGTTTCAGTATTCTGACACTCATTGTGTTATGTGATTGACAACATCAAAGAGATCAATTCTCCACTTACCATGGTGTCTTTCATTGTGGAGAACAATTATCTGCCGAAACAGTGGAATCCCGTCAAGGCAGAAATGGATTCCCGCCAATCGCGTCGGCCTGCATCTCGTTTCCAGAAGCCTTTTGTAGAACTGAATCACCATGCCTCTGCATGTGTGCAAGACGAGGCGAGGAGTGGGTTTCACTGAAGTGAGCTTCTTCCACGGCTACGGAAAGCAACACGCGGCCCCCCTGCAGTGCATGTGGATATTGTGCGTGAAACATTACAGCTTTAAATTCAGCAGCGGCTGGGTGTGTAGCTAAGTGACAGACACGAGGAGTGACACGGTGACGGTTATCAGAGATCACAAAGGAGCACACTGTGAGTATATCTGGGTCACGGCGACTCATAAGTCTCAAAATCCCCCTTGCCTTTCATGATAACAATCTACTGAAGGTTATTAGAATACACAGGGACAGCCTGTGTGGTATAAATCATTCCCCACATACGTCCCCTTGTGCGTGGGCATCCGTGCACGCGTGCGTGCGTGTTTGATCTCTCAGGCCCAAGTGTTGATGGATGGAGATGATACGTGGGTCCAAGGCGAATGATACACCGGCTGATTCTTCAACAAGGAAGTGACAGTGGAATAATGTGAGAGCCATCAGAGTAATGAGGTGACACTGAGGACCGGCCCCCCCTCATCTGTCTCTATTTGTCTGCATCCTCTCCAGACTCAGGCCACCGCCTCTCATTTCACCTGGCTAAACACGGCCCCGGCCAGCGCAAGCTATTTCCAAAGAGCGATTGCCATAGCCATCAGAAAGAAAACACAGTACCAAAACACATTTCCTTATTGTGATTCGCGGCTGCCTTGCTCAGAACGCTATTGAATTCCGATTTGTTCGTCCTACTTTTTGTCCCTAAGTTTTCCCGTAATGCCTCTGTGTGATTGCTAAGAAGGAACAGATGAATAAAAAGGCCCTTGGATCATTTCACAACTTTGCTACGGTACAGCTTGCGGCCTGGCTGAATTCCACTCGAAGATGACTCGTCACCAACAGTATCCACAGGGAGGAAGCTTTACCTTATTTAACGATGCAGCCTGCGGTGCCAAGCTCGGTGGCAGAGTTATTAAACTATCCGACAACGTAAAAACAAAAACACCAGTCGAATTGAGGAGATAAAGAAACACAGTGACACAGCTAGACAGACAAACAGAAAGACAGAGAGAAAGACAAAGAGAAAGACATCCGGAAAGAGAGAGGGAAAGAGAGAGACAGGGAAATTCCGTGAGGAGAAGATTGAAGGATTGATTCGGATCTTCCGTCACCTTCCATGCGAGCAAGGTCATCTCTGTTTGAGATCAGATGGAAATTGGATTATTCTAAGTTTTTGGGCTGCACAAAACCCACGCAAACAAACCAACAAACAAACACACCTACACACTTACACACAAGCCAAGTGCTTGCGGCACGCACAGTAGGAGGTGACGTTTCATTTCCACAGCCTGGGCAGAAGGCACACCTGATACCAGTGTTCTTATCAGCCTACTGTCGCCTTGCTTGCATAACGAGGTGGCGTGCTGTTCTGAAGGAGACGTGTTTGGGGACACGGATGCAGCCGGCTCTGTGCTCTTGGCAGGCAAGGAGAGAGAGAGAGAAAGAAAGAGAGAAAGAGACAAAGGGAGAGACAGAGAGTGAGAGAGACAGAGAGAGAGAGACAGACAGAGAGTGACAGAGAGAGAGAGAGAGAGAGAGAGAGAGAGAGAGAGAGAGAGAGAGAGAGAGAGAGAGAGAGAGGGAGAGGGAGAGGGAGAGGGAGAGGGAGAGGGAGAGAGAGAGAGAGAGAGAGAGAGATAGAGAGAGAGTGAGAAATTAGAGACTCTGCCAGCACTCCCTGTTCTGAAAGTCCCGCACTTTCAGCAGAGCCTTGCTAAGGGAACACAGGCAAACAGCTGTCAATCACTCAATACAGGATGAGTCTGCTGCATGATTGCTTCAACACTGCCAAGTATAGGGGATGCCATAATCACTCGCTGAGATATCAAATATCCTGCGTTTATAGTCATTGATAGTTGCAAAAGCTGAGCTAATGCAATCGAAGCCATGAATATATCGATCGGGTTTGTAGTCCTGAAAATGAGTTTTCAGCCAATGCCAATCACAGTATACAGACAATCAAGGTCAATTAGCACAATTAGATCTGTTTAGCCTGTGTCGTTTTAATTTGGTTTCCTGAATCATTAACGACACTACATATTTCAGGCAACAACATGACTTTGAGCCATGGTAATTATTTGGATTTCCAATTCATGCATCTGGAAACAGGCAACAAACCATATTTCTTCTAAATGTCAGCTGTTAATGAAACTGCGGCAGCGTTCCATCACCCTCAGCTTTCGGCACCGGGGTGTTTCATCTCCTCTGTGACCCCCCCAGGGCCTCTTCAGATCTCATTTACAGACACGGTGACATTTCAAAATGGCGGCCTTGCACCTGCCCTCATCCCCCCCCCCCCCCTCTCCATCCAGGAGTCCTAAGCACAGACAAGCGCCCTGGAGCCTCTCTCTCTCTCCTGCTCTAAACCGTGTTTTAATCAAAACTCAATAGGAGGCCCGGGGGATTGTTTACCTGCCGCCCGGGCCCTTTAATGAGGACACCGCTGAAGACAGAGGACCTCGGGAGCTTCATGCGACAGGTGATGATGTGGCGGGAAACCATTTTGTCTTGGGGTGGGTGTATCTTTTGTCGGGGAAACTCGGACGGCCGTCAGATTCGCCTGAGAGCTCTTTGCGTGTGTGTGCGTGCGTGCGTGTAAACCTGCATACGTGCAACTGCGAGTAAGTCTGTCAGACCCCCCCCCCCCCCCCTCCCCGTCTGCATCACTGTGCAGAATAATCCTTCCTAACTACAGGTAAGGCACGACCCCCTCCCCCCCCCCCCCCCGTCTGCATCACTATGCAGAATAATCCTTCCTAACCACAGGTAAGGCACGACCCCCTCCCCCCCCCCCGTCTGCATCACTGTGCAGAATAATCCTTCCTAACCACAGGTAAGGCACGACCCCCCCCCCCCCCCCCCCCCCCCCGTGATCTATCAAACAATGAGAAGACAGTGATGATCAGTTAAGCTTATAAAGCACGACCCTTCTTGACACCTCCATCGATTTCCCTCCCTCCGCACCCCCCCCCCCCACCCCCCCCTTCCCTTACGCCACATTTTCCAATTATTTCAGAGGCTTTGGCCCTTGTTTACCGTGCTCCATCAAGCACATGTTGTGGTTTTCAATAAGGAGCCGACCAGTTATGATTCACAGTTAATCTCAGGGGGTGGCTTAGGGTGGCTTGTTTTGGGTGGGCCTGCTCCGTATCACTGATGGTCGATAAGCTGCCCAGTTGGAAAGCATTTATCTGTGTGGTGGAGAATGAATAGGGTTGAGACCATGCTGGGCTGGTCTGGGATCAGCTGCTTGGGAACCAAACACTAAGTAAAAAGCCTGACGGTCAACTGCAGCTAATTCGAACGGTGGAGACGGCGGACGGATGTCTAACGCGTGGCTTTGACACGTTCTGGCATGGTCTCGCCATCAGTTTGGAGCCTGGGTTCAGTTTGGAGCCTGGGTTCAGTTTGGAGGCTGGGTTCAGTTTGGAGCCTGGGTTCAGTTTGGAGCCTGGGTTCAGTTTGGAGGCTGGGTTCAGTTTGGAGCCTGGGTTCAGTTTGGAGGCTGGGTTCAGTTTGGAGCCTGGGTTCAGTTTGGAGCCTGGGTTCAGTTTGGAGGCTGGGTTCAGTTTGGAGCCTGGGTTCAGTTTGGAGCCTGGGTTCAGTTTGAAAGTTTGGGCCGGGATCAACCGTGCTTGGCACGTAGTCAGCATCCCTCGACGTTAGCATAAGACGATGCACCTTTGGCATTCGACTTGTACAGCATTGTGCACGTGTGTGATCCTGTTCCAAGTCTCTATCTGGGAGACTCAGACATGCACCTCATTTATAGCTAAGCCTCCATCTTAATCACCATGAGGAGTGTGGGCAGGGAGACAGAATAAGTCTGTTGGCCTTCCCTGTCACCTACCAATTAACTCCACCACCATCACGTCTTCTCATGTGTGATGATCTACCACGCTGAATCCCACTGAAATCCCCGAGTGGAGCGAACATTTTTTTTTTCCTTTATTCCTGTTTGGCCTTTTATCTTTGAGTGCATTATCTAAGCTTTCTCACGGTGTACCTCTCTCACTCCTTTCAAGTCCTCAATCACAGCGACGCTCCACTTTGAATTGCACGGTCGACCTGAATTGCTTTAAGTTTGCAGACGGTGTGCAACGGACTCTCAAAGAACGTACTCGACTTCAATGGGGAGAACAGTCTGGATATATCACCAGGGGCAGCATGGGACTGCCCTGTCTTCATACATTTTCAAACCAAATTCATCTAGAAAGGTCCATGTACTGTATCAAGACTTCACCTCGCAAAGATGTCTCAATTTGAGTCAGTCAATGACACTCTCCCACTTTTTCCAACCATTCCCCCCCCCTCCTATCCTATCTATCCTACCATGCTCTCTCACCCTCCAACACAAGCTCTGTTTTCTCCTGTGAAATGGCCATTCACTGTACCAGAGCACTGGCGACTGTATGAAATGAAATGGGACTGGCCCTGTAATTGCTCCCTTAGGGACTGCTCCCTTTCAATAACACACTTTCTGATTAGGTTTGGAATTGGGCCTGGCTGACAGACGAGGCAAAGTAAACAGAGGTGGTGGGGGTGGGGGGAGTTGGCGGAGGGTTCTATTCTGGTCGGTGGCCTTGCGTGCGACGACATCACCGCTTCCCCGGGGGGAACACGCGTGAGGCCAGATGTGGCCCCCTGCTCTACCCGCCCCCCTCTCCATCCCTCCCCCCGTGTGTGATGCGGAAGCCCCTCATCGGATGTGACAGGTACTGCTGGGTCTCGGTCCGGGAGGACGTGCCACTTTGTCCTCCCCAAGGAGTCACCGCCCACAGGACAACCCAGGTTGGTTTTCCCTCCATTCTCTCTCCTCGTCCTGTCCACGGCGCCCGCTCCAACTCAAATCTCTTCTCTTCCCGACCAGAGCTGTCCTGGACAGCAGTTCCAAACATGGCAATGGCATGCCAATTACAGTCCCACGTACAAGCTGTTACGCAACTTTGCACCTGGCGGATGCTATGACCGGGACACGGGACAGTTGATGCATGCATCGTAGCTTTAACGTGACACCTGTTACGTCAGACCCGAGACAGTCGAGCTGTTCCGAAATGTCTCCCTCTCGGGTCGGTGTGCGGAACCCTTAGCGAAACCTGCCAGCTTCCAATCACTCCGGACCTTTCAGTTTGGCTGCTCTTCTGCAGCACGAGATGGATAGACGCCTCTCCTCTCTCCTTCCTCTCCTCTCCACAGCGCCAGCTGGGTTGGATTGAGATTCATTGACTGACAAGACGTCCCCCATGGCGTCGTCTCTGAAGGGGTTGGGAAAATGGACATCTTTGCCCACTTAATTGTTCCTGTGTCTTTACTGGGCTCCTCCGTAATTGACGAGCAGTGCATTAGCGGTGAATTAGCGGTCACCTCTGAATGTATTCATTAGGCCGACAGAGGGGTCCCCTAGGCGTCCACCAATGTAGATCGCGGCCTGTGATTGATTGAATAAAAAAAAAGGGAACACAAGGATGGGATTCTGTTCGTTCTGAAACAGCACTCATTGTTCAAATCGAAGGGGATCCTTTTGCACCAAAGCGCAAATGTCTTACAGGAAGTCGGATTTGCCGTTCTATTAGCTCTGGGGCCGAGTAGACAAAGAACGACTCTGTCAAAGCTTGAATAAATCTTGTTCAACTTGTCAACCAGAAAGCAAATTTGAGTTCAATTTCCCTGTCTGGGACTGAGACTTTTATCTGCTCCCATGAGCATGGGTGTGTCTACGGGTCTCCCTGTGAATCTCCCAATTGTCTGGCTTGACTCTGCAACTACCTTGTCTTTTCCTCTTTGGTTTAAAATCAGCTCTGCAGCAGAGCTGGCTGGAATTGTTGTTTTTATGTGTTGAGAGAGCTGGTTGCCGGAGAAGGAGTTGGGTCAACAATTTCCTGTAGACGCTGACCTCCTTTAAGGTCACTGTTAGGGGTCTCCATTCCTTGGATTTTGGACACTGAGAGAGAGAGAGAGAGAGAGAGAGAGAGAGAGAGAGAGAGAGAGAGAGAGAGAGAGAGAGAGAGAGAGAGATAAAAAAATATATTCTCTTCACACGACATCCATCTGTTCTGTCACTGATAATGTGGTTAAAAAATTGTCTCAATTCTGTCATACTCCTTTTGCAGCTTAAAGTTGCAAGTCACTGTTGTCCTAAACCCTGCCCTGTCTGACGGGAGTTCTGTCAACACATTTCACCATTTATTCATATACATGACAATAGGTTTAACATTGGTGGAATGGATGTACATGGGGAAGCGCTCCCTGCCTTCATTGCAGCATGCATGACGTGAGGCGGGGAGCAACAAGTTCAATCCCCCGACGGGGAGTACAGACAGACAACATGGGGGAGAATGGGATGGTGGTGGGTGGCAGCAGCGCAGAACACAAGGTAATCGAGCATGCGTGTGCGTGCATGTGTGCGACTTTATAAGCCTATCGGGCTAAGAACACGGCGATGGGTGATATGACGCACGCTGCCCGAATGCCATGCCTGAACTAGCTTAGCTGATAATCAAGTTTTTAGTTACCACTACTGGGGGGATTTGTGGGAGAAGCACTTTCGTAATCTCAAACGGTCATAGTCTTGAACCTTCTTTGATGTTGACATTTGATGAGTCGAAGCTCTCTTTACCTGCATTAGTGAGCCCAGACAAAATTGACTGTCTGGTGCCCAAAATGATGAATATAAAGTACACGAGCAGATCAAAGACGCTTTGTTCTACAGGTTGTTTTCACTCAGCTGACGATGACCCAACAGAAGACGGCACGGAAGAAAAAGAACGTGAAGAGGAACAAGAAAAAGGGGAAAAACTCGATTATATTTCAACCGTAATAGTTCATCGACGACCTTCCCTTGCAAGTTTTGTGGCCTGAAAAATAGATCAAACAGCAGAAAGGAACGCGGGTTTGGAAACAGAGAAAAAAGTGGATTCACTGTGAACGGAGAGAGGACAGAGAGGCGATGTGTGGTAGCCTGAGCCATTTTATCACAGCTGACAGCTGAGAGTCGGCATCTCCACCGGCATCAAAGCAAGAGGAACAAGCCACTCCATACTACAAGAACAACGTCTGCCTCAAACTGATAACCTGATCTGTGTGATGGATGAAACTCCACTACCCAGTAATACTATCTACACTTCAGCCTCTGGGCCCAGATACAGATAACTTGGGAAAAAATATGGCTTCTCAGATGTGAAAGACTGGAAAAACCTAAGTTTTTTTCTGTTGTTGTTGACGCAATGGCATTCAGGGCCATCCATCCAAATCCATTCTCCATTCACAACAATCTCATTGACCTCATTCAGATCTTTTACTGTAATGTCTCCCAAGATGCAATATGAATGGGAACGGTGGAGAGAGAGGCAGAGATAGAAAGAAAGAGACAGAGAGAGAGCGCGAGAGAGAATGAGAGGCAGGGAGAGAAAGAGAGAGGGACGGAGAGAGAAAGAGAGAAAGAGAGAGAGCGAGAGCGAAAGAGAGGCGGAGAGAGAAAGAGAGAGATACGGAGAGAGAGAGAGACGCAGAGAGAAAGAGAGGGCGGAGAGAGATAGAGAGAGAGACCGAGAAAGAGAGAGAGAGAGATACAGATAGGGACGGATAGAGACAGAGAAGCAGAGGTGGTGGGTGGGTGTGAGTGAGTGGGCGAGTGGCTGAGCGGAGCGACAGAGGGACTGCAGCCACTGTGACATTTCCTCTACTCTCCCACTCCAGTCCACTGCGATCCGGGTTGCCAGGTTTTCACTCAGATGGTAAAGGGAGGAAGGACTTGAAGGGGGGGAGGTGAGGGGGCGGGAGGTGTATATGGATTGGATGCTTCCTGGTTGTTAGGAGCACTGGAGTCTGGGAAGAAAAGCCCTCTCATTCTGTTCAGGGTACCCTGGATGTGGAACAGCCCCCCAGATCAAACCTTCTACCCCACATACAAGCACTGCACCCCATCTCTCAACACAGGGCCACGACAAATATAGCCTGCAGCCTGATCTGGCACACAGCAAACGTGCATCTTGACATCATCAGAAGGATAATGCAAACATTACAAGATTCATGTCCTATTACAACATCCATTTGGGTGATGAAAGATGTTGAGGGGTGTTCATGTGTGGAACAGAATGAAGGCCATTGTCATTATCGACACTTATGACAGTTATGGATACAGAAAGCCGCCTTGAGCTCCATTAAGACTCTTGGTGAAATCGAATGCTCGAATTATCGAATTATCCCAATAGAGAGACTATTACAGGGGAAATTGAATTTGGTGAACGGACGTGAATGGCCTCTTCTGTAGAATGTGATCGAGATTCTCGTCTGACTTGGAGAGATAAGGCTGCCTTCGAATGGTTTCCTGTGAATTGAATAAACTCCAGAGGTTCCCGAGTAAAACGAGAAAAGAACGGCTGACGAGAAGAAGGCGACGAAGGCCCTCCCACCGACCCCTCGCCCTAACCCACCCTTTGGGGTTTCCACTGATGCTTCAGGAAATGACCTCGGGTCAGCCGGAGATCTGCTGGTCACTTTGTCTCTGGACCGACCCGTGGGGGAGTGACAGGGAAGCTTATCCTCAAAATGACTTCATACTCACGACATGTCAACGTTAGCGTTATCTCATCCCGATGACGACACATATTGGGGTGTCCCAGTTCTATGACGCTGTCTCCTGTTCAGAAGTGCCCGGTAGAGGATGTGGCGCTGGTTCTGCCGGATGGTTCCACAGTGTTCTTCTTCCCTGACTGGATGTGGAGAAGTTAGTGTTGGGATTGAGGCTCCTCCTGTTCCCTCTGACAAGCTCTCGTTGTTCTGCTCTCACTCTTCCATTTGCTCAGAAGTCATCATTCTCATTAGCTATTGCACTTGTTTATTTCAGGGAAGATGTATTTATAGGGATGGGTAAAACAATTATAATAATTGAAAAAACAATTTGGGGATATGTCAAAATTGTACGTTTTGAAAAGACCACTATTAGATTTTTGTCAGTGAGATTTCCCAAAAATTCTCCAGTGTGCACAGGCCCTCGCAAACCCACAAAAGGATGTCCAAAGAATTCTCGACTCTCTTCACAATGGACAAAATCCTTGACGCTGGGTCTGAGTAAGCTACGTTCGATTCCTTTCCCCCCCCCGCCCGTTCGCTTTTCTCACAGTAGCAAAGCGTGAGTCATCAGAGAAATGTCAAGGCAAAGACACTCTTGGCTCTACACGCACGTACCATGCCGCCTCCCGACCACAGTAAGGTCTTTCTTTGCTAAATCATTTCTTAGAGGAAAGGACTGCATTGTTTTCCATGGTGAGAGAAGTTGCTCGGTGTTCGGTGCATCCTGGGTCATTAGAAGGAGCCCATGTGAAGCCTTCAGGGGTCTCAGTCTGCCTCTTCTCTGCATCGCTTCTCCCGTAAATAGGTGTGAACCGTTTCCCTGCCCTGGGCCCCTGTTATCGACGTCTCTGGAGGAAAACGATTGACCTGCTAACAGATGCCAATGTGAACCCTTTGTCGTCCGCCATAGCCTCCTGGCAAACTTGAAATCGTAACGTAACAACACTCGAGTAACTCTGGTTTGTTTGAAAATAACAAGCACGTTACATGGAGTTGTTTGGCATGCAGTCTACGGTGCTTTTAGATTCTTTCAAACAGAGCTCTCCACTAGGGATGGGGTGAGAAGTACTTCACTTCCTGTCCGTGGTGTCATCTTGACCCCCAGGGAAGAGGCGCTGGATGGACCGCCAGAGAGAGTCTTTTTTTTTTTTACGACAAGGGGTTTCGCTTCTTGAGCACATTCTGTCCTTGTCTGTGATTGGGTAAATTCTGGACATTGGCAAAGAGGAGGGCACTGACATGCAAAACAGACAAATGGAACACTTTCATATGCATGCATTCAGAATACAGTTGATCGGTTTGCTTAACCGACACTTCCTCCTGTCTACAGCACACGCTACAGTAGTATGCATACAGAATATTTGATCCCTTTAAACACAGCATCTTATAAAGTGGAACACATTTAGTTTGACGAACAAATACCAGGTTAGTCTGAACCAAAAGCACATGAACACGAAAGTAGCATGCAAACAGGTTTCATGTTCTTTATAATCATTAATAATCATAATCATAATTCCAGCCTGCAGTAGTCATCTCACTGCAGCACATAGGACAAACAAAGGTAAGAAATAACAAGTCGGTCCACATGGAGACTGGCAGTGTCATTTCCTGCTTCATTATGCATGCTGGAGGATATGCCACTTCCAGGTATGGGCTACCATTCAGCCAGGGGGAATGAGCTGCCGGTGTCCGCTGTCTGTTGGCCCTCAGTGTTTACCAATGCTAGCTCATGGCTGTCCTCTGCGGCGCCGTCGAGCCAATCTATTATATTTCTGTTGCTTTCGTTTCAACAAGCCCCCTGTGTTTTGTCATCCATGTCATTTTGGTAAGCCGCGGTGATTGAAATGAAAGGGCAGGATTTGAAGGCGAGACGGGGGCCCTGTGTGGAGATGGTGCGACGGACTGCGTGGTCACAGTCGGGTGGCTTTGGATAGGGTTTGTTGACAGCCATTCCTGTTGATTGGCAGCTCGGCAACACAGCAAGGGCTGCCAGGTGTGTGTGTGTGTGTGTGTTGTTTGTATGTGTGTGTTCAACGACTTCATTTCAGAGCCGTTTTAGGTGGTTGAATCGGTCCAGTTAGCATGTTTGGAGGGGGAAATGCATTTCTGCAGTTTAACTTTCTCTTGCGAGGTGATAGAAAGCTGAGGATATTACATATTACTGCTGGTGTGGTACTCTATGATGTGTAGCGTAGCTTTCATTTGTAAAGCAAATGTAATTACGTCTTAAAGCTAACGTTTCCATACTGGGGGGAGAAGGATGCATGTTATACATGTTTACCCAACACATGCTCCTGTTTCTTACCAGTATATTCTCCTGCCTGAAATTATTTGTTTTTAAGTCAATATTCAGCCAGCTCTACGTCAGCCCAAGCACAAGGTCTAAATGCATATAAGCCTGGGATAATGAAAGTCAATCTTCCTAAATCAATATGTTTTTCCCTTCTATAAAGCACCCATTTACTCCCACACTACACCTCTGTAGTCTTGTCAGGGTAATTGTCTACTGTTTTAACCTGTGGCAACTCTTGATTATCAAGTAGAGAGTAAGACTCTTTTCTGTGCCTGCTTAAAGGGATACTGAGGGCGGCTCTTCACCTTGGTCTCTCTCGCTCCCTCTCTCTCTCTCTTCCGCTCCCTCTGCCTCCATGTGTCTGACAGATATTTCCTCTTCTCGCCACGGTACGCACGCAGGGACATAACATGGTCTTATCTTTTCCCCTGCCTCTCTGTCTGGCTTACAAACACACATTCAGACTCTCCCATCGCCGATATCCAACTTCGCTCTGCCCGTGTTGATGCCAGAGCGTTTATAGAAGGGAGTCGCGGCACGTCGTTTATCCTTTCACGTTGAAGGGTTTATCATTGCACTGTTCCTACAGCCGGAGGAAGGAGGACGACGCAGGATTAAAGAGAGGGTGACAGGCTAAACAGCGCGTCAGCCATTTTAAGCTCTCCTCGCTCACCCCAGGTCGCCTACTCGAGGGGTCTCCCCTCCTCTCACCTTATGCATATTTCAAACTCATTACTGGTCCTGAGATTCCAATCCCCCGCATGCTGTCAGCCATATCATCAGATCGCCCAGGGCTGATGGCTAAATTTAGAGGACTCCCTCCTTAGGTAAGGGCGACAGACAGCTTAACAGAGAACGTTGCCAGTTCTTTTCCTTCCCACATGGCACTTCTCCGCTCTGCCAGAATCCTGGACCTCTGACCCCAACATGGAGGGTATGTAGGGAAGACATGCCTGCCTGTCCGTTCATTGAAATTCAGCGGGTTAAAAAAAGGACTTGACACCGACATTGTATCACCTTCAGGTGAGAGAACTTCTGAGAGAGCTGGGTGGAGTGTTACACTCACACTAATGCTGAACAATAACACTCATCACCTCAAGCAGTTTCTGTCAGCGCTGAGGGAATTTTTACATGCATATTTTTTTTTCAAGTGTTCCAAGGGTTGATTCGAGTTCCCTCTCTACTGTTCAGTGTCCTTGAAGTAACACATTATTTTAAAAAGGCAGACACGAGATGTGGAATATATTCTGTAATCTTGGCTCACATTGAGGTTTCAGGGTTTCCGATGTAAACCCTTTCCAGGCTTTTGACTGCGTGCAGAACCAATGGGTTAACGATAAAAACACAGATGATGAGGTCAATCACATTTCACTCGTGGCGTGGTAAAACAAATTTCCCATGAATGGGCTTCCAGTACCCCATCCTGTTCCTGTTTCATGTCAGACATTCATAAACTGCTTCATCGTGCCCAGAATCCTCCCACTGGGAGATTCTTCCATTCAAGGTTTTGATAAGCTCAGATGCTGTACAACATTAAAATGTCAGGTAGGAGGAGATGGAAACCGATATGCACTGGCTATCTCTCTGCTTGAACACTTGTCAAAACCTCACCAGTTGTCAGACAGCCAGCCTTTGTTGAGCAGGTCTTAAGCGATGTTGACGGCGTAATTTCAGCCCCCTTTGTGTGATCGGTGCTCTTGCAAGAGGCTGGACGCGAGAATAAAAAGTAATTTCTCTCCACGGATGCGTGTATGAGAGGGAGTGCTTCAGCAATGTCCAAGTTGTCATTGAGGTTGAAGGATTTGTGATTACAGTCTGGCAGGAGGGTGGAGAATCTACTTGGTTGATGTCAGGTAGATTGGTTAGATATGTACCTACTGCACCAGTCTCCAGGGGAAGACTGAAGAAGCTATCACAGAGAATACACTGATGGAATGGAAACCAGCTTCACATTGGCCAATAAGCCTCACCTTCTCTCTATCTTTCTCTCTCTTCCTCTCTCTCTATCTCTCTCTCTTTCTCTCTCTCTCTCTCTCTCTCTCTCTCTCTCTCTCTCTCTCTCTCTCTATCTCTCTCTCTCTCTCTCTCTCTCTCTCTCTCTGTCTCTCTGTCTCTCTCTCTCTCTCTCTCTCTCTCTCTCTCTCTCTCTCTCTCTCTCTGTCTCTCTGTCTCTCTCTCTCTCTCTCTCTCTCTCTCTCTCTCTCTCTCGCTCTCGTTTTCTCTGTTCAGAGTATGTGGAAGGCTACTTGGAGCAATTATTGGACACAAATTGACTACTGAACCATGCTTTCCTACTGGAGCCCACATCGCCTCACTACATACTACAGGTCAGAGGGTTACCAGTCAGTGACATGTTTCCAAGCCTTGGTTTCAAGTCATCTTCATGTTGAGATAAGCCAGTAATCTCTCTCTGCTCCACCTAACTCCTTACAGACAGCCAATATACATTTTCATTCAAGTTCATTGATATATTGCACTGATAACACATTATCAGACAGTGCAGCTTTTCTTATGGTTGGTTCGACAGAAGCAGCTGGATCTTGAAACCATTTTCACAGACAGGAATATTAACGCAAAGAGGTCAAGCGGCTAATTGCACAAAATGCTTTTGAAATTGGAAAATATATTTTTATATTATCCCACATAATGAGGCCTTTTGTGCAGAGCGCTCTGAATGGCAATCAATATATACAGTACATATTAAACCCACATCTGATTACGTCGAGGTTTAATGTAGGATGTGTCTCATTGTCTTAGTACATTCACTGAGTGCTCTTTATTTCAAGAAAAATAGACATAATGCAAGTGTACATGGTTTCCTGTACAGGCTATTACCATGTGGAATGTTCTCTGCATTTCATATGGCTTTTCAATTTTCCATATGGATGTTGCAAAATGCTAGCCTGCTTCTGTACTAGGTCTGGGATGTTGGATCTGAAGTCGGTTTCCAGAAACAAATTTTTTGTAGGTCCAATCAGCGAACAGAGGGAGTGGCTGAGAACGATGACGTTAATGTCGTGCACTTGTTTGAGTAGTTCAGTAATGGCGCCGGAGAAAGATGCGAGCGAAACTATTCCGCGGTTGTGGCAACGCTGCCGAATATAGGTTAAAGCCGGAGCAAGAACATTCCTTGCTGAGTTTTGTTGGTGGCCATGATGTTGTGGCCCTCCTCCCCACGGAGTTCGGGAAAAGTTAGATTTTCCAGCTACGCAGCTAGCTCCGTTACAGTAGTGGTGAAGGAGTTGGCTAAGGCGAACGCTTGCGATTGGCCATGGCAAATCAGAGTGGCTCTGGGTGGATCCAATAGTTTTAAACTTCAACAGAAGACCCGCCTTCAAGGAAGTTAACGTTTGTCAATCGAGACATCCCAGACCCTCTGTGCAAATGAAATGTACGAGGGTCTGGTTAGGACCAGGCTAGCAAAATGCTACACGTCTCTGAGGAATGGCTCACATCACATCCATGAGTATTGCATTAGTCTTTCATTGGATGATTCACCATTTTGAATTCAAAAATCATTGTGAGTGAGATTGTGATCCACATGGCATTACATGTTCCCATGAACTACAGAAGGCTCAATGGGCAATTTGTGAATGTATGCCTCAACAATTTAACAGCATCTGTTATCTTTGTTTTGATCGCTCCCTGAGATCTCGATCGCTGCATTGACTCTGATTGTCAATGGGAAGGAGCACATTCAAGCTCTTAAGGTTCAAGACATTTACCCATTTTTTGCTCGTAATGTTTAACGAGCTGCTGAGGCCTGTCTGAAGTTGATTACTTCCCAAGAAATTATTTCGTTCGGAAGGTTTGTCGCACCATTGTAATGACAGAATTTCCATTCCGGTGTTTCACCATTATTAATTGTGATTAAAGTTCCGAATTTGTCTCAAGGTCTCGGTCACCACGGAAACGGTGCCATTTCCATAATGTGGCTCTCACCGATGGCTTCAAAGTAATTATATGATTCAGTAGTTTGTGACCCTCCTGTTAAAAAGGAAGGTCTGTAATGCACAGCACACAAAGAGTTAGAGAGAGTACCTAATGAAACAATTTTGTTTTCAACAGGAAGTTAAACTGAGGTGGAAATGTTCAAGCAGGTTTGGAACTGTGCGGTAATGAAAGGATTCAGACATATTTTTAAGATGCATATTTCACCCCAAGTTTTATTTCCTGTTGCACAACCGTTAAACACATATCAGAAAGTTGTTTAACTGTCGGTTCCATCGTCAAGAAGTTGTGTTTTGACACAGTGTCAAGAGTACTATGTTGGAGAAAGCACACTGTTCCAGGGGGATCTGAATGTGCATTCCAGACCTGGTTGTTTAGTGAGCATAACAATTTGAGGATTTTACTGGCAGTGGATTCAGCCAGTGTGCGAAAGAGCGAGCGATGGTTGTCTAAAGGACAGTCACTGGAGTCTGGCCTGGGTCCATTAGTCTAGGAATAACAGATTATCCTATGACTAGTCATCCTACAGCATATGACATCCAACCTTCCTTGGAGGCCAGTCACTGCAGCCCAGAGGAGGAGAATCTGCGAGGGACAGCAGTGGAACGAAATTCAACATTCCATTTGGACGTCTAGCCTCTCATGCAAGGCTAGATGCCCGCTGCCATACTAGCTGGGTTCGGGTAATGCATTCTGTCTGTCTTTAAAAATAAATGTTCCTCAGCTGACCCAGTGAACTGTGTGAGACAGGAACGGTACGAGACCTCCAGAAATTTCAATATTGGGCTCAGATTTGGCTGAAGCTGAAGAAATAGACAAATTGCTTAAACTTGAGGTGTCTCTGTATGGTGGGAGTAAGGACAGGGGGTCTGTTTGTTCCAAACCCTAACCTCTGTGTTCGGACAGGTAACTCAATTTATCTATAGATTAGCTTTCAGGTTGTCCTGTTCTTCAGTCTATCCTCTGGCTCGGCACCAAAGCTGAAAAATTTAATACCAACAAGGTATTCAAGGGCTTTTGGGTCCTGGCACAGCGCCCAACATTAAAGGCATACAGTCTTCTCTGTCAAGACACTGGAACACACCTGGATTGGAACCATCAAAAGTCAAACAACTTTCTTTTTTTTTTAAGTATACAGACGTGGCAACAATTTCAATTGAGTTTCAATTTGTCATTTGCCAATGCAAAAAAAAAAAAAATCATCACGATATAAAAAACGACCATATGTAAATTGGGATAAAAGTGGAGCTCATTATTGGTTTTTCTGTTGGGAGGAACTCTGTGACACTCAGTATAAGTTATGGTTGCCACGGCCTTGGGGCTTCCGTCTCAATGGACCCATGATCCCAGCAATAATATTTGAATGCAGCCTCAGGAACACCTTGAGCACAAGTCAGCACAAAAGTAACTACTGTACAAGCCTGTCTGGTTGTGTATTGAATAATCTGCTGGCCATGGCAACTGCAGTCTGCCTACTTTTGAAACATCCCCTTAATGAATATGCAGCATGTTTATGCCGGCAGCAAAGTCTCTTAACTATTCCATTAATTGGGATTCATTTTGGCGAGACATCCATATTTCTACAGTGGTAATGTTTTGAATTAGGATGTGAAAGTCATGCTACTGTGTCTTCTAGGCTTGTTGCCAGAGTGCTTGTAAAATCTGGTGATAATGGAGTCAATAAACAGTACAGTAGATGACTGATGTGTAGAAAGCTGGCTCAATTTCTCTGACTGTTTAAGGAAGGTGAGGTTTAAACCTCAAAGCTGGCTTTTAAGATCAGGCCTCTTAAGCTCCTTGTCAGATTTCCTGAGGTCTCACAGTTCCCTATCAACCATCAGTGTGACCTCACCGCCGGTGAAGTGGCTCTCTGAGCAGGAGTGAGGGCACATCTCACACACAGCCGTGGACGTGCTCAGGGTTCAGATGCTCTCCCTGACCCGGACACTTAAACCCCAGGCAACAACCCACACGCCGTCACGTCACTGTCACTGTCAAGGAACATTAGAGCTTCCATTGTTAGACGTCAAGGATCTGTGAGTCAGAAGCACTTGTTTCCCTGGGAGGTTACATGCAGCAAATGACCACCTCTTGTAGAGATCACGGTGGATGGTAGAACACGGTCCTTTGGAATCCTCTATGAATTGCGCGTTTAGCGTGGTTAAGCCAGAGGAAAACGCAAACAGCCATTAAAATGATGCATTACATTGGACAAACGACAGGACCGGTGCAAAGTTGTGTTGGTTTGTTTTGCTTTTCAAAGCGGCTTTGGTAGAAACAACTGTTCGAAACCATTTCACTGAAGTGCTTAATTCTGTCTAATCACGTGACTCTGGTTAGACAACACACAAGCAGCGAGAAATTAATGGTGCACATCATAACAAACAAATAGCAATTACTTTTTAATTGAAACAGGGCTGCGAGGCTAGTGAGGTTCAGAATGAATTGTCCATCCCCCTCTCAAGGGGAATTGAGGATTAAATAAAGCTCATCTCAGTTACCTGCCTAATTTTGGAGCCACTCCTCTTGAGGGAGTTCCTGTTTAGTATCCTAGCCCAGATGTTCATCAGAGTTAACAGCCTTGATCTACTATTGTAACCCTAACCTTCCAGGAAGGAAGGAAGGAGTTTACAATTTCAGAGGACACACAGTCTCTAATTATTCAGGCTGTAAGGTGGAGGTTTATTGAAAACATACAAAATAAATTCCATGTCAAATTCAGGCCCGGATAGTCGTTTGTGTTCGGGAGTTCTTTCTCCGTTCACTGTCCATATCCTTCTTGTGCCAACCCCCGCAGACCAAGGAGGAGGAGGTCCCTTCCTCTGAGATGCTTCTGTGTGTTTTTATGTATGACTGATGGTGTTCCACAGAAAACCCATCCATCTCCTGTCGTATGAAAACAGTACATGTAGCACAGCCACAACAGTTCCAGTCATCTGCCTGTAAGCCTGGTGTTAGCTTCTGTAGAGATGGCGGCCCTGGCTTCCCCTAGTCAGCTCTTGTATTATGTGTAAGTCATTGTGTCTTTTGATGGCTTCCATCCAAGGCCTTCTCCCTTTTCTGCAGAGCTTCTGGTGTCTCTGAGATGTACTGAGTGAAAGGAATGCATCTTTACTGGAAAACCACTTATCCCCCCCCCCCCCCCCACTCGTTCTTTTTCTCGTTCTTTCTTTCTTTCCTCTCTCTCTCTCTCTCTCTCTCTCTCTCTCTCTCTCTATCTCTCTCTCTCTCTCTCTCTCTCTCTCTCTCTCTCTCTCTCTCTTTCTCTGTCTCTGTCTGTCTGTCTCTCTCTCTCTGTCTCTCTCTCTCTCTCATTTTGTAAAAGAGCCAAGGCCTTTAGAGAAGAAGGAAATTGGTGCTGCCTCAAATTAGACCACAGAGTGTGCATCACCTGGTTTTCAGTCTCAGGTATATTGATTGGATGATATCTGGCTGTGTGTACTACACAGAGATTCAAGAGCACTCAGGAGCTCTCGGTGATTGAAAGACCTACCCCTATCCCTTTTAGGTTGTCTGACGGTTGTATTAGGATACGTTTCAGTAAAGCACTACTTGTGAATGTACTTGTAAATGGATTATTTCTTCTAAAAGTGCTCTCACACACACACACACACACACACACACACACAGCTAGGCCACGCTGCCGCCCCTCCCTCCACACCATCTGAATATGCTGCTGTCACGACCGCCGCCTACTCGCGGTTGCCTGGCAACGGCACCTCAGTGAACTCTGCTGGGATGACGTCCTCCCGGCTCTTACCTTTGTCCCCGGGCCACCTGATGTAGAATGAGGCGATGGGTAAAGGTCAGAACTGTCTTTATGTTTTGTCTTTGGCAGTCAAATACTGTATATTACAGTAAGATGTGCATGAAGCAACAAGTTTGGGACTGATGGCAGGGAAATAAGTTGACATTGATCTGGGTGCTTCTGGGTGAGGGCAAAGAGTTGTCATACAGGAACTGCATGCAGGGAATTCAATTTACAGCTTACTGTAGCATCGGTGCTGGGAGAGGGGCCCCTCCGAGTAGACCCCACTCTCCGAAATCCTTCACGTAGGAGCCTCTGACTTCTGTTATCCAAGATTTCCAGCCCCCCCCGTGTGAATAGATATCTTCATCCATGTAATAGGATTTCAGCGACATGCTTGGACCACAATTGGCCAAAGTAACCCAGGATACCATAATATAGTGGACCAGACAGTATGAATCATGTAACAACCAGCGTGGCTGCGTCAAGCGGCAAACAAACCTATTCTGGGAAGTCAAGCCATACTGTAACTCAACGAGGAGAGGACATTCTGTACTTTGGTGCAGACAAACAGCAATTTCAGTCTCCCTCACAAGACTCCACAATTCAGTTTCCACATAATATTTGATCTTTACGGCAAATGGATCCAATTCATCTGCAGAGTGCACACTTTATGAACCTATTTTCTCTGAGTCATTATGCAGCAGTGCAGCGACTGATTGTTCACTCACTTATTCTATCAAGAGTAATTAGACGTCAGCATGTGTATGTTTATGCGCGATGCCCTTCGCCAAGAATAAAAGCCTAATCCCCAATTAGATTTGTGCCATTCTAATCAAGACACAATCAGCACGTACCTGTGTTGATTAAGGACCAGAACATCGACAACAGAGAATGACAGACATATCCATCTGTGTCTTCTAAAATCTCCCGGGGAACACACGATGGACGAACGGCCTGACATGATGGACGAATCGAGGGGCCCTGGATCTGAGAACGATCTGGAGGTAAACTTGATTTCTTGAAAACACATTTTCCCGCCCCGCATTAGCATTCATGTTGAAGCAGTCAGAGACTGCAGGGACACTCCCAAGTTTCTGTTGAGGAGATTGGCCCTCGGAAATTATTTAATCGGCCCCAACCAAATCTACTCTGTTGAACTGATTGCTTTTCCACTGGGAATTGCCCACCAGTGGTCTGGGTACAATATGGCAGCGATTTGCTCTGAGGATTGTAAAACTTACGTGTGTGTGTGTGGTGTCTGAACAAGGGAGGATTTCTGCAACCCTAGACACAGCCTTGTGTCACCTTTAACTAATCCAAGTTCATTTAAGATAAAACATGCTGTGTGAAGCTGATTCATTTTGCTCATTTGGCCTACAGACATTAAAGGGCATGACAAGATCAAAGTAAAGCCCCACGTTATTCAGTCGCAGGCGGAAGTCAATGGCTTTCTGCACGACACTGAGTTCAGACAGATTCGGAGTGACTTTTCCCAATGAAGCACATGTTTGAGCTTTTTGGAACATCCTGAAGACATCTGTTCCCTGAATCTTTTTGCGGTTCTGAACTGTTCGTTCATACAGTGCTGAAGCTCAGGGTTTGATGATATGGCCAGTCTAAAAACCTCCAGTGCCTGAAAGATTGACCTCAACCAGAGGTAGACCAAACCACCTCCGGTCTTGAGATATTTGGGAGAAGAAGTAAATGGAAGAGAAGGAAATTAATTGCGATACCCCTACAGCCATCAGTAGTAATAGATCATGAGGGAGATGGCAGTGAATCAGCATATCAATATGTTCACAACAGCGATGGTAAAAAGCGATATTTTTTTGAGAATCCTGATAATGAGGTAAGAACTGGTGAGTGTATGCACAGCTGGAAGCTAAGAGCCTAATAGGAAAACATATTGAGAAAAATCTATAAACTGCAAACAAGCAGGCCACTCTTGAAGGTCTGTTTTATGTCAGTTAGACAATGATCCAATGATGCCGTCATGCAGAAAAGCACAGTGGGCCCAGAGATGCACAATTTGTATTCTAGGTATAGTTCTTTAAGTTCCCTCTCATTAATCTAAGCCCTATAATCAGGAGTCACAAAGCCAAGGGCTTCTGGAAACATCTAGGGTTCACCCAGGGTTTGTGATCAAGCCTAGGGCAAAGATCACAACTGACCACATTTACATTCAGCTGACCTCCAGACAGACGAACCATGTTCATTGTGTGCCGTGGGCCACATAAATGTCAAACCCTATTACACATGACTTACTTCATTACAACAGCTTTGTCAGTATAGTTAATGTCTTAAGAACGCATTCAGGGTATACGCAGATGGTATATAGCCTTCTTAGAAGCTGACAAACTTCTCTCCTGCCCGTGCAACTCACCTTGAACTGCTTTCCAACTTGATAGATCCTCTGGACTTCAGCGTTAGTCAAAACTACTTAACATTCACTGCTTATTCTCCACTTTCCCATTATCCAACTGGAATTCCCTGGGCTGCTCAGAGCAGTATGAAACCTTGTAATGTCGATTCAGAGGCTTGTACTTCAGCTACGTGCCCAGCAAGCCTTACCTGAGACTTCTACCTAGGAGCAGCACATTCTTTAGAGGTTGCTTGGCTGTTGTACCTCAGCCAGCGGGCCTAAAGCGAAGGTTTAGTCCAATCTGAGCCAACGGACATTAAAGCTGAGGTTCTGTTGGGTCAACGCCAGCGGGCAGCAGGCTTTGCTTCACTTGTACCTGACCTGGCGGAGCCGACTCCAAGGAGAGTGAAGTTGCGAGTGGATCTTTACCATTTGGAGTAAAAAATGTTTAAGTTGTTGTATCCTTTTCGAATCTTGTCTCGTCCTCCATCTTTTACCCGGAGCTAGCGCTCTTTGTTTTTGCCCTGTGTGAAAATGCTGCACAGGCAAAGCTGCCAAGCAGCTTATAAGGTTAAGGTGCCATTTGGTAAGCAGCTCTCTGAGGGCTTGAGCGAGGACGGTGTCCCACAATGGATCAGACTGGCCCGGTATCAGTCGATTGCTCCTAAGCCAGAGCCAACCATCCATCTATCCAGGCTGGCAGATGTGCTCAGGCCTGCGCAAAGCATGGGGCCTCACCACTCCACCCCATCGGGGGGGAACTCCACAGAACCACGGCAGGATATGATCAAACCTGGAGGGTGAAGAAGAAAGAGAAAATGATGGACAGCGTGTGCGTGGGTCGGAGGTTGCGGAGGTTGGAAGTGAAAATGAAAGAACGTCCTTCAGTGCATTTCCACTGCCAGCGTTTAGGATTGCTATCGATTCCTGTTCATGTGCCCCTCCATTTTTGTCCCCATTGAAGACTCAGAAAAGGGAACACACCTGTTGGTCCTGAACCAGGTGTGGGTTCGATAAATCACTCAATTTAGGCATCCCCTGTTGCTAAATAACGCCCCAAAATGCCGTTCCTATGGCTGAATGGCAAGGAGATATTTTCATATGTGTGAGGGGAATGAAACGCCCCAGCCCTCCCGTGGGTACAGTCTATAGACTGTAATGTTAGCACAGCGTCAGATAGCAGATGTACATTAGTGAGTGCCGCTGGGAGGGAGGTTCTGCTGAGTAAATCAATAATGTAAAAGTGTGTCTCACTGATGGTCTCCGAGGGGAGTACATCCACCATGTTCTGCCTGTCAGACACCAATGACAGCAGCTTAAGAACAGGTTGAAAGCAGGATTGGAACAGATAGGGAGATTATATCATGCTCTTTGACATTATGGCTGGATTTAGTTGCTGTATGTGCTTTGAAGAGGAGGAGGGGATTCATGGGAGACCTTACATGTTGCCGTACACCAAGGTCACCAACTCAGAGATTTCTGTCTCTCCTCTTCTCTCTTTCTCCACGTTCAATAAAATTCAAATCTAATAACATCCCCGTTGCACTTTTTCCGTGTCCGCCGAGTGAAAGAGCAGATAAATATCCTTATAATGGCCCTCTCCTGGAAATACTTCTGGAATTTTCCCTGTTTTATGGCAGTGGCTTAGAGCTCCAAATGGTGATTATCGACTTGTGTCTGTTAATGGAGGCCTCTGGTGAGAACATCCCTTGGTCTGAACATCGATCCCCACAAAAACTCAT